>NW_027310432.1:5000-17500 GCF_047496795.1 Chiloscyllium punctatum
CGCGGGTAGCTCGGCCGGATTTGACCCGGCGGTTCTGGCGACGGTCTCGCCTTCGAGGGGGGAGCGTCCCGCGTGTTCAGGCCGAATTTTGTGCATTTCCATCGGCGGGAAGAGGTCCAAACGGGAATGGGATTGAATGTGACTGCTGAAGCCGACATTGAGACCTCTAACGCGGGTAGCTCGGCAGGATTTGACCCGGCGGTTCTGCCGAAGGTCTCACCTTCGAGGGGGGAGCGTCCCGCGTGTTCAGGCCGAATATCGTGCATTGTTAACGGCGGGAAGTGTTCCAAAAGGGAATGGGATTGAATGTGACTGCTGAAGCCGACATTGAGACCTCTAACGCGGGTAGCTCGGCCGGATTTGACCCGGCGGTTCTGGCGACGGTCTCGCCTTCGAGGGGGGAGCGTCCCGCGTGTTCAGGCCGAATTTTGTGCATTTCCATCGGCGGGAAGAGGTCCAAACGGGAATGGGATTGAATGTGACTGCTGAAGCCGACATTGAGACCTCTAACGCGGGTAGCTCGGCCGGATTTGACCCGGCGGTTCTGCCGAAGGTCTCACCTTCGAGGGGGGAGCGTCCCGCGTGTTCAGGCCGAGTTTTGTGCATTTCCATCGGCGGGAAGAGGTCCAAACGGGAATGGGATTGAATGTGACTGCTGAAGCCGACATTGAGACCTCTAACGCGGGTAGCTCGGCCGGATTTGACCCGGCGGTTCTGCCGAAGGTCTCAGCTTCGAGGGGGGAGCGCCCACCGTGTACAGGCCGATTTTCATGCATTTCCAACCGTGGGAAGGGGTCCGAAAGGGGATGGGGGTGAACGTGACTGCTCAACCCGACTTTGAGACCTCTAACGCGGGTAGCTCAGCCGGATTTGACCCGGCGGTTCTGGCGACGGTCTCGCCTTCGAGGGGGGAGCGTCCCGCGTGTTCAGGCCGAATTTTGTGCATTTCCATCGGCGGGAAGAGGTCCAAACGGGAATGGGATTGAATGTGACTGCTGAAGCCGACATTGAGACCTCTAACGCGGGTAGCTCGGCCGGATTTGACCCGGCGGTTCTGCCGAAGGTCTCACCTTCGAGGGGGGAGCGTCCCGCGTGTTCAGGCCGAATTTTGTGCATTTCCATCGGCGGGAAGAGGTCCAAACGGGAATGGGATTGAATGTGACTGCTGAAGCCGACATTGAGACCTCTAACGCGGGTAGCTCGGCCGGATTTGACCCGGCGGTTCTGCCGAAGGTCTCACCTTCGAGGGGGGAGCGCCCACCGTGTACAGGCCGATTTTCATGCATTTCCAACCGTGGGAAGGGGTCCGAAAGGGGATGGGGGTGAACGTGACTGCTCAACCCGACTTTGAGACCTGTAACGCGGGTAGCTCAGCCGGATTTGACCCGGCGGTTCTGGCGACGGTCTCGCCTTCGAGGGGGGAGCGTCCCGCGTGTTCAGGCCGAATTTTGTGCATTTCCATCGGCGGGAAGAGGTCCAAACGGGAATGGGATTGAATGTGACTGCTGAAGCCGACATTGAGACCTCTAACGCGGGTAGCTCGGCCGGATTTGACCCGGCGGTTCTGCCGAAGGTCTCACCTTCGAGGGGGGAGCGTCCCGCGTGTTCAGGCCGAATTTTGTGCATTTCCATCGGCGGGAAGAGGTCCAAACGGGAATGGGATTGAATGTGACTGCTGAAGCCGACATTGAGACCTCTAACGCGGGTAGCTCGGCCGGATTTGACCCGGCGGTTCTGCCGAAGGTCTCACCTTCGAGGGGGGAGCGCCCACCGTGTACAGGCCGATTTTCATGCATTTCCAACCGTGGGAAGGGGTCCGAAAGGGGATGGGGGTGAACGTGACTGCTCAACCCGACTTTGAGACCTGTAACGCGGGTAGCTCAGCCGGATTTGACCCGGCGGTTCTGGCGACGGTCTCGCCTTCGAGGGGGGAGCGCCCCGCGTGTTCAGGCCGAATTTTGTGCATTTCCATCGGCGGGAAGAGGTCCAAACGGGAATGGGATTGAATGTGACTGCTGAAGCCGACATTGAGACCTCTAACGCGGGTAGCTCGGCAGGATTTGACCCGGCGGTTCTGCCGAAGGTCTCACCTTCGAGGGGGGAGCGCCCACCGTGTACAGGCCGATTTTCATGCATTTCCAACCGTGGGAAGGGGGCCGAAAGGGGATGGGGGTGAATGTGACTGCTCAACCCGACTTTGAGGCATCTAACCCGGGTAGCTCAGCCGGGTTTGACCCGGCGGTTCTGCCGACTGCCTCGCCTTCGAGGGGGGAGCGTCCCCCGTGTACAGGCCGATTTTCATGCATTTCGAACCGTGGGAAGTGGCCCAAAAGGGGATGGGGGTGAATGTGACTGCTCAACCCGACTTTGGCGCTTCCGAGCCGGGTAGCCCGGCCGGGTTTGACCCGGCGGTTCTGCCGTCGGTCTCGCCTTCGAGGGCGGAGCCTCCCCCGTGTACAGGCCGATTTTCATGCATTTGCAACGGTGGGAAGTTGCCCAAAAGTCGATGGGAGTGAATGTGACTGCTCAACCCGACTTTGAGACTTTTAAGCCGGGTAGCTCAGCCGGGTTTGACCCGGCGGTTCTGCCGACGGTCTCGCCTTCGAGGGGGGAGCCTCCCCCGTGTACAGGCCGATTTTCGTGCATTTCCAACGGTGGGAAGAGGTTCAAAAGGGGATGGGAGTGAATGTGACTGCTCAACCCGACTCTGAGGCTTCTAACCCGGGTAGCTCGGCCGGGTTTGATCCGGCGGTTCTGCCGACGGTCTCGTCTTCGAGGCCGGTGCCTCCCCCGTGTACAGGCCGATTTTCGTGCATTTCCAACGGTGGGAAGTGGTCCAAAAGGGAATGGGGGTGGACGTGTCTGCTCATACCGACTTTGAGACTTGTAAGCCGGGTAGCTCAGCCGGGTTTGACCCGGCGGTTCTGCCGACGGTCTCGCCTTCGAGGGGGGAGCCTCCCCCGTGTACAGGCCGATTTCCGTGCATTTCCAACGGTGGGAAGAGGTTCAAAAGGGGATGGGAGTGAATGTGACTGCTCAACCCGACTCTGAGGCTTCTAACCCGGGTAGCTCGGCCGGGTTTGATCCGGCGGTTCTGCCGACGGTCTCGTCTTCGAGGCCGGTGCCTCCCCCGTGTACAGGCCGATTTTCGTGCATTTCCAACGGTGGGAAGAGGTTCAAAAGGGGATGGGGGTGAATGCGACTGCTCAACCCGACTCTGAGGCTTCTAACCCGGGTAGCCCGGCCGGGTTTGACCCGGCGGTTCTGCCGTCGGTCTCGCCTTCGAGGGCGGAGCCTCCCCCGTGTACAGGCCGATTTTCATGCATTTGCAACGGTGGGAAGTTGCCCAAAAGTCGATGGGAGTGAATGTGACTGCTCAACCCGACTTTGAGACTTTTAAGCCGGGTAGCTCAGCCGGGTTTGACCCGGCGGTTCTGCCGACGGTCTCGCCTTCGAGGGGGGAGCCTCCCCCGTGTACAGGCCGATTTTCGTGCATTTCCAACGGTGGGAAGAGGTTCAAAAGGGGATGGGAGTGAATGTGACTGCTCAACCCGACTCTGAGGCTTCTAACCCGGGTAGCTCGGCCGGGTTTGATCCGGCGGTTCTGCCGACGGTCTCGTCTTCGAGGCCGGTGCCTCCCCCGTGTACAGGCCGATTTTCGTGCATTTCCAACGGTGGGAAGTGGTCCAAAAGGGAATGGGGGTGGACGTGTCTGCTCATACCGACTTTGAGACTTGTAAGCCGGGTAGCTCAGCCGGGTTTGACCCGGCGGTTCTGCCGACGGTCTCGCCTTCGAGGGGGGAGCCTCCCCCGTGTACAGGCCGATTTCCGTGCATTTCCAACGGTGGGAAGAGGTTCAAAAGGGGATGGGAGTGAATGTGACTGCTCAACCCGACTCTGAGGCTTCTAACCCGGGTAGCTCGGCCGGGTTTGATCCGGCGGTTCTGCCGACGGTCTCGTCTTCGAGGCCGGTGCCTCCCCCGTGTACAGGCCGATTTTCGTGCATTTCCAACGGTGGGAAGAGGTTCAAAAGGGGATGGGGGTGAATGCGACTGCTCAACCCGACTCTGAGGCTTCTAACCCGGGTAGCCCGGCCGGGTTTGACCCGGCGGTTCTGCCGTCGGTCTCGCCTTCGAGGGCGGAGCCTCCCCCGTGTACAGGCCGATTTTCATGCATTTGCAACGGTGGGAAGTTGCCCAAAAGTCGATGGGAGTGAATGTGACTGCTCAACCCGACTTTGAGACTTTTAAGCCGGGTAGCTCAGCCGGGTTTGACCCGGCGGTTCTGCCGACGGTCTCGCCTTCGAGGGGGGAGCCTCCCCCGTGTACAGGCCGATTTTCGTGCATTTCCAACGGTGGAAGAGGTTCAAAAGGGGATGGGAGTGAATGTGACTGCTCAACCCGACTCTGAGGCTTCTAACCCGGGTAGCTCGGCCGGGTTTGATCCGGCGGTTCTGCCGACGGTCTCGTCTTCGAGGCCGGTGCCTCCCCCGTGTACAGGCCGATTTTCGTGCATTTCCAACGGTGGGAAGTGGTCCAAAAGGGAATGGGGGTGGACGTGTCTGCTCATACCGACTTTGAGACTTGTAAGCCGGGTAGCTCAGCCGGGTTTGTTCCGGCGGTTCTGCCGACGGTCTCGTCATCGAGGGGGGAGCCTCCCCCGTGTCCAGGCCGATTTTCATGCATTTCCAACCGTGGGAAGTGGTCCAAAAGGGAATGGGGGTGAATGTGACTGCTCATACCGACTTTGAGACTTTTAAGCCGGGTAGCTCAGCCGGGTTTGACCCGGCGGTTCTGCCGACGGTCTCGCCTTCGAGGGGGGAGCGTCCCCCGTGTTCAGGCCGAATTTTGTGCATTTCGAACCGTGGGAAGTTGCCCAAAAGTCGATGGGAGTGAATGTGACTGCTCAACCCGACTTTGAGACTTGTAAGCCGGGTAGCTCAGCCGGGTTTGACCCGGCGGTTCTGCCGACGGTCTCGTCTTCGAGGCGGGTGCCTCCCCCGTGTACAGGCCGATTTTCATGCATTTCGTACCGTGGGAAGCGGTCCAAAAGGGGATGGGAGTGAACGTGACTGCTCATACCGACTTTGGCGCTTCCGAGCCGGGTAGCTCAGCCGGGTTTGACCCGGCGGTTCTGCCGACGGTCTCGCCTTCGAGGGGGGAGCGTCCCCCGTGTTCAGGCCGAATCTTGTGCATTTCGAACCGTGGGAAGTTGCCCAAAAGTCGATGGGAGTGAATGTGACTGCTCAACCCGACTTTGAGACTTGTAAGCCGGGTAGCTCAGCCGGGTTTGACCCGGCGGTTCTGCCGACGGTCTCGTCTTCGAGGCGGATGCCACCCCCGTGTACAGGCCGATTTTCGTGCATTTCCAACCGTGGGAAGTGGTCTAAAAGTCGATGGGAGTGAACGTGACTGCTCAACCCGACTCTGAGGCTTCTAACCCGGGTAGCTCGGCCGGGTTTGACCCGGCGGTTCTGCCGACGGTCTCGTCTTCGAGGCGGGTGCCTCCCCCGTGTACAGGCCGATTTTCGTGCATTTCGAACCGTGGGAAGTGGTCTAAAAGTCGATGGGAGTGAACGTGACTGCTCAACCCGACTTTGAGACTTGTAAGCCGGGTAGCTCAGCCAGGTTTGACCCGGCGGTTCTGCCGACGGTCTCGCCTTCGAGGGCGGACCCTCCCCCGTGTACAGGCCGGTTTTCGTGCATTTCGAACCGTGGGAAGTGATCCAAAAGGGAATGGGGGTGAACGTGACTGCCCAACCCGGCTTTGAGACTTGTAAGCCGGGTAGCTCAGCCGGGTTGGACCCGGCGGTTCTGCCGACGGTCTCGACTTCGAGGCGGGTGCCTCCCCCGTGTACAGGCCGATTTTCATGCATTTGCAACGGTGGGAAGTTGCCCAAAAGTCGATGGGAGTGAATGTGACTGCTCAACCCGACTTCGAGACTTGTAAGCCGGGTAGCTCAGCCGGGTTTGACCCGGCGGTTCTGCCGACGGTCTCGCCTTCGAGGGGGGAGCCTCCCCCGTGTACAGGCCGATTTTCGTGCATTTCCAACGGTGGGAAGAGGTTCAAAAGGGGATGGGAGTGAATGTGACTGCTCAACCCGACTTTGGCGCTTCCGAGCCGGGTAGCTCAGCCGGGTTTGACCCGGCGGGTCTGCCGACGGTCTCGTCTTCGAGGCGGGTGCCTCCCCCGTATACAGGCCGATTTTCATGCATTTCGAACCGTGGGAAGTGGTCCAAAAGGGAATGGGGGTGGACGTGTCTGCTCATACCGACTTTGAGACTTGTAAGCCGGGTAGCTCAGCCGGGTTTGTTCCGGCGGTTCTGCCGACGGTCTCGTCTTCGAGGCGGGTGCCTCCCCCGTGTACAGGCCGATTTTCGTGCATTTCGAACCGTGGGAAGTGGTCCAAAAGGGGATGGGAGTGAATGTGACTGCTCAACCCGACTTTGGCGCTTCCGAGCCGGGTAGCTCAGCCGGGTTTGACCCGGCGGGTCTGCCGACGGTCTCGTCTTCGAGGCGGGTGCCTCCCCCGTATACAGGCCGATTTTCATGCATTTCGAACCGTGGGAAGTGGTCCAAAAGGGAATGGGGGTGGACGTGTCTGCTCATACCGACTTTGAGACTTGTAAGCCGGGTAGCTCAGCCGGGTTTGATCCTGCGGTTCTGCCGACGGTCTCGCCTTCGAGGGGGGAGCCTCCCCCGTGTTCAGTCCGATTTCCATGCATTTCCAACCGTGGGAAGTTGCCCAAAAGGGGATGGGAGTGAATGTGACTGCTCAACCCGACTTTGGCGCTTCCGAGCCGGTTAGCACAGCCGGGTTTGACCCGGCGGTTCTGCCGACAGTCTCCTCTTCGAGGCGGGTGCCTCCCCCGTGTACAGGCCGATTTCCGTGCATTTCGAACCGTGGGAAGTGGTCCAAACGTCGATGGGAGTGAATGTGACTGCTCAACCCGACTTTGGCGCTTCCGAGCCGGGTAGCTCAGCCGGGTTTGACCCGGCGGTTCTGCCGACGGTCTCGTCTTCGAGGCGGGTGCCTCCCCCGTGTACAGGCCGATTTTCATGCATTTGGAACCGTGGGAAGTGGTCCAAAAGGGAATGGGGGTGGACGTGACTGCTCATACCGACTTTGAGACTTGTAAGCCGGGTAGCTCGGCCGGGTTTGACCCGGCGGTTCTGCCGACGGTCTCGCCTTCGAGGGGGGAGCCTCCCCCGTGTTCAGTCCGATTTTCGTGCATTTCCCACGGTGGGAAATGGTATCTTTCATTACGGGGACAAGGGTCTGAAGCGGTGAAGTCAGTAACCGGCATAGTTAAGGAAAGGGTTCGAATTTTCTCAACAGTACGAAAAAAGTGAGCAGGGAAGCTAGAGAAGGTGTCAGTGAGTCCCAAACGAGTGAACCGCAAAACTTAGGGAAATGCCCGAAAGCGTTTTAAAGGGTGAAATCGGGAACGAGGAAATGATGGGAAAGTGCCTGAAAGTGCTAAATGAGTAAACAGAAAAACGAAGAAAAATGTTTGAAAAGAAGAAGTGAGTAACCAGGAAAACTTAGAAAAATGTTCAAAACGAAGAAATCAGTAACCAGGAAAACTTAGAAAAATGATCAAAAAGAAGAAATGAGTAACCAGGAAAACTTAGAAAAATGTTTAAAAAGAAGAAATCAGTAACCAGGAAAACTTAGGAAAATGTTTAAAAAGAAGAAATCAGTAACCAGAAAAACTGCGAAAAATGTTTAAAAAGAAGAAATGAGTAACCAGAAAAACTTAGAAAAATGTTTAAAAAGAAGAAATCAGTAACCAGGAAAACTTAGAAAAATGTTTAAAAAGAAGAAATCAGTAACCAGGAAAACTTAGAAAAATGTTTAAAAAGAAGAAATCAGTAACCAGGAAAACTTAGAAAAATGTTATAAAAGAAGAAGTGAGTAACCAGAAAAACTTAGAAAAATGTTTAAAAAGAAGAAATCAGTAACCAGAAAAACTGCGAAAAATGTTTAAAAAGAAGAAATCAGTAACCAGACAAACTGCGAAAAATGTTTAAAAAGAAGAAATCAGTAACCAGGAAAACTTAGAAAAATGTTTAAAAAGAAGAAGTGAGTAACCAGAAAAACTTAGAAAAATGTTTAAAAAGAAGAAATCAGTAACCAGAAAAACTTAGAAAAATGTTTAAAAAGAAGAAATCAGTAACCAGAAAAACTGCGAAAAATGTTTAAAAAGAAGAAATCAGTAACCAGGAAAACTTAGAAAAATGTTTAAAAAGAAGAAATCAGTAACCAGAAAAACTGCGAAAAATGTTTAAAAAGAAGAAATCAGTAACCAGGAAAACTTAGAAAAATGTTTAAAAAGAAGAAATCAGTAACCAGAAAAACTTAGAAAAATGTTTAAAAAGAAGAAATGAGTAACCAGAAAAACTTAGAAAAATGTTTAAAAAGAAGAAATCAGTAACCAGAAAAACGGCGAAAAATGTTTAAAAAGAAGAAATCAGTAACCAGAAAAACTTAGAAAAATGTTTAAAAAGAAGAAGTGAGTAACCAGAAAAACTTAGAAAAATGTTTAAAAAGAAGAAATGAGTAACCAGAAAAACTTAGAAAAATGTTTAAAAAGAAGAAATCAGTAACCAGAAAAACTTAGAAAAATGTTTAAAAAGAAGAAATGAGTAACCAGAAAAACTTAGAAAAATGCTTAAAAAGAAGAAATCAGTAACCAGAAAAACGGCGAAAAATGTTTAAAAAGAAGAAATCAGTAACCAGAAAAACGGCGAAAAATGTTTAAAAAGAAGAAATCAGTAACCAGACAAACTGCGAAAAAATGTTTAAAAAGAAGAAATCAGTAACCAGAAAAACTGCGAAAAATGTTTAAAAAGAAGAAATCAGTAACCAGGAAAACTTAGAAAAATGTTTAAAAAGAAGAAATGAGTAACCAGGAAAACTTAGAAAAATGTTTAAAAAGAAGAAATGAGTAACCAGGAAAACTTAGAAAAATGTTTAAAAAGAAGAAATCAGTAACCAGAAAAACTTAGAAAAATGTTTAAAAAGAAGAAATCAGTAACCAGAAAAACTTAGAAAAATGTTTAAAAAGAAGAAATGAGTAACCAGAAAAACTTAGAAAAATGTTTAAAAAGAAGAAATGAGTAACCAGAAAAACTTAGAAAAATGTTTAAAAAGAAGAAATCAGTAACCAGAAAAACGGCGAAAAATGTTTAAAAAGAAGAAGTGAGTAACCAGAAAAACTTAGAAAAATGTTTAAAAAGAAGAAATGAGTAACCAGAAAAACTTAGAAAAATGTTTAAAAAGAAGAAATCAGTAACCAGAAAAACTTAGAAAAATGTTTAAAAAGAAGAAATGAGTAACCAGAAAAACTTAGAAAAATGTTTAAAAAGAAGAAATCAGTAACCAGAAAAACGGCGAAAAATGTTTAAAAAGAAGAAATCAGTAACCAGAAAAACGGCGAAAAATGTTTAAAAAGAAGAAATCAGTAACCAGACAAACTGCGAAAAATGTTTAAAAAGAAGAAATCAGTAACCAGAAAAACTTAGAAAAATGTTTAAAAAGAAGAAATCAGTAACCAGGAAAACTTGGAAAAAAACACTTAGAAAAATTTTCAGCAAAGTGTGAAAAATATTCTAAGTGTCAGCGGAGGAAAATGCTGCAGCATCGGGAAAGATTCGCAAACTTACACCGAACATGTGCTCCGAAGTGCCGGAGGAATTGGGTGAATTGAGCCCGGCAAATGGCCAGCTGTCGTTTTGTGCCTGCAGCCCGAAAACTTTAACTTTGTCTGTCGCGGAAGTCCGGACCGAGAAAAATCCAAACGGTTTTGACCGGACCGAGTTCCAGACCGATGCAGTCAAATTTGGAATTCAGACCCATTCAGTGCCACTTGTAGTTTTTCCGCAGTGAGGTTGGCGGGGTACCCGGAGATATATGGGAACACGATTTTTAGAACAAAATGGCGGCGCGGGACCGTTCTGAAAGGCATCCGAAAAACGGTTCCACGGGCATAGCACTTTAATGACAGGTATGAGTGCATGCCGGAGAGCTCTTGGAAGTCGAATTTTTGACACTTTGTCAATTTTTTGACAGATTTGACAAACTCTTTCTGTCTGTTCTAAGAGTCAGTCAGAGACTTGTGCGGCGGTCTTTTGACACTATTGGAGGGCGGGCAAACCCCACGTTGACTCCGGCCGTCCCTCCACAGGCGCTCGTGTCCAAAATGAAGGCGAGAGACGCGAGTGGCCTGGTTCCCTTGGGTGTTGCCAAGAAGGCTGCGGGCTGACCGTTGCCTGAGCACTCCCTAAAGCCTCTTGTGATGAGAGCAGACCTCGCCTGCCGCACGACCGGCTCTGGGAGTCGTTGGGCCGCTATTTGTGAATAGTCTGGTCCTCCTCTGCCACCCGGACAAGCGCGATGGCTCTGCCGCCCTGCGGTGCTCGTCACCCAGGTTTGGGGAACACGATACTCGTAACAAAAATAAAAGGCGGCTCGGGACCTGCAGGCGAAAGGGGTCCCGTGGTGCTAAGCACGTCGACTTCGGGTCTCGGTGCAAGCCGGAGAGCTCACGGAAGTCTAAAGTTTTCGGCACGTGGTCGAATCTTTTCAAAGGCTTACCCGGCTCTTTCCGTCCATTCTGAGAGTAAGTCAGAGGCCGGTGCGGAGGTCTCTTGACAATCGGAGGGGGTGGTGGCCCTCCGCAGGCGCTCGTGTCGAAAATGAAGGCGAGAGACGCGAGTGGCCTGGTTCCCCTGGGTGTTGCCAGGAAGGCTGCGGGCTGACCCTTGCCTGAGCACTCCCTAAAGCCTCTTGTGATGAGAGCAGACCTCGCGCGCCGCACGACCGGCTCTGGGAGTCGTTGGGCCGCTATCTGTGAATAGTCTGGTCCTCCTCTGCCACCCGGCCAAGTGCGATGGCTCTGCCGCCCTGCGGTGCTCGTCACGCAGGTATGGGGCACACGATGCTCGTAACAGCAAATAAAGGCGGCTCGGGACCTGCAGGCGAAAGGGGTCCCGTGGTGCTTAGCACGTCGACTTCGGGTCTCGGTGCAAGCCGGAGAGCTCACGGAAGTCTAAAGTTTTCGGCACGTGGTCGAATCTTTTGAAAGGCTTACCCGGCTCTTTCCGTCCATTCTGAGAGTCAGTCAGAGGCCGGTGCGGCGGTCTATTGACGACCGGAGGCTCCCATGGGTGTTGCGATGAGGGTGGAGGGCACAGAACCTTGCCTTAGCACTCCCTAATAAAGCCTCTTGTGAAGAGAGCAGACCTCGCGCGCCGCACGACCGGCTCTGGGAGTCGTTGGGCCGCTATCTGTGAATAGTCGGGTCCTCCTCTGCCACCCGGCCAAGTGCGATGGCTCTGCCGCCCTGCGGTGCTCGTCACGCAGGTATGGGGCACACGATGCTCGTAACAGCAAATAAAGGCGGCTCGGGACCTGCAGGCGAAAGGGGTCCCGTGGTGCTTCGCACGTCGACTTCGGGTCTCGGTGCAAGCCGGAGAGCTCACGGAAGTCTAAAGTTTTCGGCACGTGGTCGAATCTTTTGAAAGGCTTACCCGGCTCTTTCCGTCCATTCTGAGAGTCAGTCAGAGGCCGGTGCGGCGGTCTATTGACGACCGGAGGCTCCCATGGGTGTTGCGATGAGGGTGGAGGGCACAGAACCTTGCCTTAGCACTCCCTAATAAAGCCTCTTGTGAAGAGAGCAGACCTCGCGCGCCGCACGACCGGCTCTGGGAGTCGTTGGGCCGCTATCTGTGAATAGTCTGGTCCTCCTCTGCCACCCGGCCAAGTGCGATGGCTCTGCCGCCCTGCGGTGCTCGTCACGCAGGTATGGGGCACACGATGCTCGTAACAGCAAATAAAGGCGGCTCGGGACCTGCAGGCGAAAGGGGTCCCGTGGTGCTTCGCACGTCGACTTCGGGTCTCGGTGCAAGCCGGAGAGCTCACGGAAGTCTAAAGTTTTCGGCACGTGGTCGAATCTTTTGAAAGGCTTACCCGGCTCTTTCCGTCCATTCTGAGAGTCAGTCAGAGGCCGGTGCGGCGGTCTATTGACGACCGGAGGCTCCCATGGGTGTTGCGATGAGGGTGGAGGGCACAGAACCTTGCCTTAGCACTCCCTAATAAAGCCTCTTGTGAAGAGAGCAGACCTCGCGCGCCGCACGACCGGCTCTGGGAGTCGTTGGGCCGCTATCTGTGAATAGTCGGGTCCTCCTCTGCCACCCGGCCAAGTGCGATGGCTCTGCCGCCCTGCGGTGCTCGTCACGCAGGTATGGGGCACACGATGCTCGTAACAGCAAATAAAGGCGGCTCGGGACCTGCAGGCGAAAGGGGTCCCGTGGTGCTTCGCACGTCGACTTCGGGTCTCGGTGCAAGCCGGAGAGCTCACGGAAGTCTAAAGTTTTCGGCACGTGGTCGAATCTTTTGAAAGGCTTACCCGGCTCTTTCCGTCCATTCTGAGAGTCAGTCAGAGGCCGGTGCGGCGGTCTATTGACGACCGGAGGCTCCCATGGGTGTTGCGATG
>NW_027310432.1:22500-25000 GCF_047496795.1 Chiloscyllium punctatum
GCTCGTCGGGGTAGCAGGCCCTGCAGCCGTGGTCACCGCCAAACCCCCACAACTCGAGCAAGTGAAAAAAAAAAGTAACAAATAAGAAAGGATCTCTGTCGGCTTGGGGGTACGCCCGTTTCCGTTTCAACTTGTCTCGCGAGGGTGGTTTCGGGGCCAGCAGGAGAGCTCGTCGGGGTAGCAGGCCCTGCAGCCGTGGTCACCGCCAAACCCCCCACAACTGTTGGGCGCCTACCTGCGCGGGGCAGGAGGACACTTTCCGATTTCAAATCTCCGTTTGCCGAGTCCACCCCGAACGCACGCGGGCGGGCGGGTTCGCATCACCCTTCGTCACAAGGGGCGAAGCCCGTTCCACCGTCTCGTCAGTAGTGCCGACCGGTCTGTGATCGACGAGGGGAGCCACACCAGGTCCGGCCCTGCTGCTTGGCGGCACCGCGTCGTCGGGAGCTCGCGACAGACGGAGGGTTTCGGTGTACTCTCCAGCCACGGGAAACGAAGCCGGTGATGCAGGCGCCGGTCTTTCGCTCCCAAATCGGCTGGGTTTACATCGTTGCTATCTAGTCACGCTCCCTTCAAACCCGACGGGGTACCTATTCCCCTCACCCGTCTGTGCGTATACAGCCTCTTTGCACTTGCGGGATGGGGGTGGTGGTTTAAAGACTCTCGAGTTGCCGCCCGTCGGTCTCCGAGCTCCGTGCAGTAGTGATCCCCAGCGAACTGCCAGCAGGGCGAACGAGCGATCCCGCTCTCGGTCGGGGCGCCTGGCGTCGATCGGTGGTCGGTGGCTTGCGGGCAAGCTGCGCTGTGAGTGTGGGAACGAGTATGACGAGCCGTTGCCGCGACTCCCAGTCCACCTCGGCGGTGGCTGGGCCGGGCGGGCGTCTGCTCGGGCGAGTGCCGCCCCCGCCTCCTCGCAGGAAGTCCGCTCGCCGACACGCCGCCACGTGCACGCGTCAGTGACGCTGCCGAACCGATGGCCGGTGCCCGTTCCCGCCTCTGCTTTTCCTAGGGCAAAGCTGCTGCACGCCTCGTGATACTAGGCGGGCGACATGGTGGCGGTGATCCTGCCTCCGTCGCTGCGGTGCGTTGGGGCACGCATCGCCTCTTGGGCGCCCTGTCCTCCTCCCCCCAATAGACGTATGTTTCTGCGGGCCGCACCAGGATGGTGCTCCCCATCGCTTCACGCCACCCTGCTCCGCCCGCACGCCGGCGTGCAGGTGGCTGTAGCTCAAGGTGGGGAGCGTATGTGCGGTCCGGGTCGCTTTCCTCTGGCGAGGGAGAGACCTAAAACAAACTCAGACAACTCTTGACGGTGGATCACTCGGCTCGTGCGTCGATGACGAACGCAGCTAGCTGCGAGAATTAATGTGAATTGCAGGACACATTGATCATCGACACTTTGAACGCACTTTGCGGCCCCGGGTTCTTCCCGGGGCCACGCCTGTCTGAGGGTCGTTTGGCAATCAATCGCACTCGCCTTGGCTGGCGAGAGCGCGGCTGGGGTGTCGCAGAGGACCCGTCCTCTTTGTCCCCCTAAGTTCAGACTCCGGAGCCCTCCGGCGTCGGAGCGCTTGGCCTTTCCCCCCCACCCTGCACATTCCGTTCGTCAGGCTCGACGCCATCCCCCCGCCGGGGAGCGCGGCCTGGCGTCCGTCTGTGTCGTGGCAGTGGGGCCAGCACGGCTGTCACCGGTCCCAGAATGGCTGTCGGTGGTTCACACTGTGTGTGTGTGCCAACCCTCCTGGTCTCTGGGACACGGAGCTGCCACGAAGTGTTGAGCCTCCAGTGGGGGGTCTGCCTAAGCTCTGCACGTCCGCATTGGGTCCGTCTCTCGGTTGGCTGGCAGTGGAAAGAGTGAAGGGAGCCGCGGAGGTCCGGTGCTGGTGCGCCGCCGGCCTGACCGTGGAGCTCGCCGGTTTGACACGCTGACCCGACTCGATGGTTGATCGATTGAGAGTGCTGGGAGCTGCAGGCCGCCCGCTGCTGCAGCCGCCCGTCTCGTGGTTCGTCCTCGGCCTTAAGTGGCCGGCGGGGCGTCTGATCCTGTCTCCCCTGCTGGCGCCGAGTGCCTGGCCGAGGGAGGAGGTTTTCGTCGAACGCTGTGACTTGGACGGTCGCACGCGCGTGGATCGCTGGCTCTTGGCTCTCCCGTTCAGTCCGCACGTTTTCCGCTCCGTCCTGCCACCGGTCTCGGGAGGTACGGAGGGGTTGGCGGGCGTGGTGTGTGCTCCGTCACCGTGCAGGCACACCTACCACGCCGTCGGCCGACCCCCGCACGGTCCTCCTGGCCATCGGGAGGACGGCGGAACGTCGGGCTGTCGGGGGCCAAGTCGCCAGAAGGCCACCGCTGTGTCTTCCGCACCCTGTCACCGTCGGCGTGCCTTCCTCAACTCGTCCGGCTCGGGGCCGCTGGGTTCAGGAGCGGCGTCGCCCGCCGGCCCCACTGAAGGCCGTGCCGTTCCGCGGCTGGCGATCGATGTGCGTGGCGTGCCTGCGCGAC
>NW_027310432.1:32500-38188 GCF_047496795.1 Chiloscyllium punctatum
GCGGTTCTGGCGACGGTCTCGCCTTCGAGGGGGGAGCGTCCCGCGTGTTCAGGCCGAATTTTGTGCATTTCCATCGGCGGGAAGAGGTCCAAACGGGAATGGGATTGAATGTGACTGCTGAAGCCGACATTGAGACCTCTAACGCGGGTAGCTCGGCAGGATTTGACCCGGCGGTTCTGCCGAAGGTCTCACCTTCGAGGGGGGAGCGTCCCGCGTGTTCAGGCCGAATATCGTGCATTGTTAACGGCGGGAAGTGTTCCAAAAGGGAATGGGATTGAATGTGACTGCTGAAGCCGACATTGAGACCTCTAACGCGGGTAGCTCGGCCGGATTTGACCCGGCGGTTCTGGCGACGGTCTCGCCTTCGAGGGGGGAGCGTCCCGCGTGTTCAGGCCGAATTTTGTGCATTTCCATCGGCGGGAAGAGGTCCAAACGGGAATGGGATTGAATGTGACTGCTGAAGCCGACATTGAGACCTCTAACGCGGGTAGCTCGGCCGGATTTGACCCGGCGGTTCTGCCGAAGGTCTCACCTTCGAGGGGGGAGCGTCCCGCGTGTTCAGGCCGAGTTTTGTGCATTTCCATCGGCGGGAAGAGGTCCAAACGGGAATGGGATTGAATGTGACTGCTGAAGCCGACATTGAGACCTCTAACGCGGGTAGCTCGGCCGGATTTGACCCGGCGGTTCTGCCGAAGGTCTCAGCTTCGAGGGGGGAGCGCCCACCGTGTACAGGCCGATTTTCATGCATTTCCAACCGTGGGAAGGGGTCCGAAAGGGGATGGGGGTGAACGTGACTGCTCAACCCGACTTTGAGACCTCTAACGCGGGTAGCTCAGCCGGATTTGACCCGGCGGTTCTGGCGACGGTCTCGCCTTCGAGGGGGGAGCGTCCCGCGTGTTCAGGCCGAATTTTGTGCATTTCCATCGGCGGGAAGAGGTCCAAACGGGAATGGGATTGAATGTGACTGCTGAAGCCGACATTGAGACCTCTAACGCGGGTAGCTCGGCCGGATTTGACCCGGCGGTTCTGCCGAAGGTCTCACCTTCGAGGGGGGAGCGTCCCGCGTGTTCAGGCCGAATTTTGTGCATTTCCATCGGCGGGAAGAGGTCCAAACGGGAATGGGATTGAATGTGACTGCTGAAGCCGACATTGAGACCTCTAACGCGGGTAGCTCGGCCGGATTTGACCCGGCGGTTCTGCCGAAGGTCTCACCTTCGAGGGGGGAGCGCCCACCGTGTACAGGCCGATTTTCATGCATTTCCAACCGTGGGAAGGGGTCCGAAAGGGGATGGGGGTGAACGTGACTGCTCAACCCGACTTTGAGACCTGTAACGCGGGTAGCTCAGCCGGATTTGACCCGGCGGTTCTGGCGACGGTCTCGCCTTCGAGGGGGGAGCGTCCCGCGTGTTCAGGCCGAATTTTGTGCATTTCCATCGGCGGGAAGAGGTCCAAACGGGAATGGGATTGAATGTGACTGCTGAAGCCGACATTGAGACCTCTAACGCGGGTAGCTCGGCCGGATTTGACCCGGCGGTTCTGCCGAAGGTCTCACCTTCGAGGGGGGAGCGTCCCGCGTGTTCAGGCCGAATTTTGTGCATTTCCATCGGCGGGAAGAGGTCCAAACGGGAATGGGATTGAATGTGACTGCTGAAGCCGACATTGAGA
Source organism: Chiloscyllium punctatum (assembly GCF_047496795.1). Taxonomy (NCBI): domain Eukaryota; kingdom Metazoa; phylum Chordata; class Chondrichthyes; order Orectolobiformes; family Hemiscylliidae; genus Chiloscyllium; species Chiloscyllium punctatum. The sequence goes on from NW_027310432.1 coordinate 34,166, forward strand.
CCTCTAACGCGGGTAGCTCGGCCGGATTTGACCCGGCGGTTCTGCCGAAGGTCTCACCTTCGAGGGGGGAGCGCCCACCGTGTACAGGCCGATTTTCATGCATTTCCAACCGTGGGAAGGGGTCCGAAAGGGGATGGGGGTGAACGTGACTGCTCAACCCGACTTTGAGACCTGTAACGCGGGTAGCTCAGCCGGATTTGACCCGGCGGTTCTGGCGACGGTCTCGCCTTCGAGGGGGGAGCGCCCCGCGTGTTCAGGCCGAATTTTGTGCATTTCCATCGGCGGGAAGAGGTCCAAACGGGAATGGGATTGAATGTGACTGCTGAAGCCGACATTGAGACCTCTAACGCGGGTAGCTCGGCAGGATTTGACCCGGCGGTTCTGCCGAAGGTCTCACCTTCGAGGGGGGAGCGCCCACCGTGTACAGGCCGATTTTCATGCATTTCCAACCGTGGGAAGGGGGCCGAAAGGGGATGGGGGTGAATGTGACTGCTCAACCCGACTTTGAGGCATCTAACCCGGGTAGCTCAGCCGGGTTTGACCCGGCGGTTCTGCCGACTGCCTCGCCTTCGAGGGGGGAGCGTCCCCCGTGTACAGGCCGATTTTCATGCATTTCGAACCGTGGGAAGTGGCCCAAAAGGGGATGGGGGTGAATGTGACTGCTCAACCCGACTTTGGCGCTTCCGAGCCGGGTAGCCCGGCCGGGTTTGACCCGGCGGTTCTGCCGTCGGTCTCGCCTTCGAGGGCGGAGCCTCCCCGTGTACAGGCCGATTTTCATGCATTTGCAACGGTGGGAAGTTGCCCAAAAGTCGATGGGAGTGAATGTGACTGCTCAACCCGACTTTGAGACTTTTAAGCCGGGTAGCTCAGCCGGGTTTGACCCGGCGGTTCTGCCGACGGTCTCGCCTTCGAGGGGGGAGCCTCCCCCGTGTACAGGCCGATTTTCGTGCATTTCCAACGGTGGGAAGAGGTTCAAAAGGGGATGGGAGTGAATGTGACTGCTCAACCCGACTCTGAGGCTTCTAACCCGGGTAGCTCGGCCGGGTTTGATCCGGCGGTTCTGCCGACGGTCTCGTCTTCGAGGCCGGTGCCTCCCCCGTGTACAGGCCGATTTTCGTGCATTTCCAACGGTGGGAAGTGGTCCAAAAGGGAATGGGGGTGGACGTGTCTGCTCATACCGACTTTGAGACTTGTAAGCCGGGTAGCTCAGCCGGGTTTGACCCGGCGGTTCTGCCGACGGTCTCGCCTTCGAGGGGGGAGCCTCCCCCGTGTACAGGCCGATTTCCGTGCATTTCCAACGGTGGGAAGAGGTTCAAAAGGGGATGGGAGTGAATGTGACTGCTCAACCCGACTCTGAGGCTTCTAACCCGGGTAGCTCGGCCGGGTTTGATCCGGCGGTTCTGCCGACGGTCTCGTCTTCGAGGCCGGTGCCTCCCCCGTGTACAGGCCGATTTTCGTGCATTTCCAACGGTGGGAAGAGGTTCAAAAGGGGATGGGGGTGAATGCGACTGCTCAACCCGACTCTGAGGCTTCTAACCCGGGTAGCCCGGCCGGGTTTGACCCGGCGGTTCTGCCGTCGGTCTCGCCTTCGAGGGCGGAGCCTCCCCCGTGTACAGGCCGATTTTCATGCATTTGCAACGGTGGGAAGTTGCCCAAAAGTCGATGGGAGTGAATGTGACTGCTCAACCCGACTTTGAGACTTTTAAGCCGGGTAGCTCAGCCGGGTTTGACCCGGCGGTTCTGCCGACGGTCTCGCCTTCGAGGGGGGAGCCTCCCCCGTGTACAGGCCGATTTTCGTGCATTTCCAACGGTGGGAAGAGGTTCAAAAGGGGATGGGAGTGAATGTGACTGCTCAACCCGACTCTGAGGCTTCTAACCCGGGTAGCTCGGCCGGGTTTGATCCGGCGGTTCTGCCGACGGTCTCGTCTTCGAGGCCGGTGCCTCCCCCGTGTACAGGCCGATTTTCGTGCATTTCCAACGGTGGGAAGTGGTCCAAAAGGGAATGGGGGTGGACGTGTCTGCTCATACCGACTTTGAGACTTGTAAGCCGGGTAGCTCAGCCGGGTTTGTTCCGGCGGTTCTGCCGACGGTCTCGTCATCGAGGGGGGAGCCTCCCCCGTGTCCAGGCCGATTTTCATGCATTTCCAACCGTGGGAAGTGGTCCAAAAGGGAATGGGGGTGAATGTGACTGCTCATACCGACTTTGAGACTTTTAAGCCGGGTAGCTCAGCCGGGTTTGACCCGGCGGTTCTGCCGACGGTCTCGCCTTCGAGGGGGGGAGCGTCCCCCCGTGTTCAGGCCGAATTTTGTGCATTTCGAACCGTGGGAAGTTGCCCAAAAGTCGATGGGAGTGAATGTGACTGCTCAACCCGACTTTGAGACTTGTAAGCCGGGTAGCTCAGCCGGGTTTGACCCGGCGGTTCTGCCGACGGTCTCGTCTTCGAGGCGGGTGCCTCCCCCGTGTACAGGCCGATTTTCATGCATTTCGTACCGTGGGAAGCGGTCCAAAAGGGGATGGAGTGAACGTGACTGCTCATACCGACTTTGGCGCTTCCGAGCCGGGTAGCTCAGCCGGTTTGACCCGGCGGTTCTGCCGACGGTCTCGCCTTCGAGGGGGGAGCGTCCCCGTGTTCAGGCCGAATCTTGTGCATTTCGAACCGTGGGAAGTTGCCCAAAAGTCGATGGGAGTGAATGTGACTGCTCAACCCCGACTTGAGACTTGTAAGCCGGGTAGCTCAGCCGGGTTTGACCCGGCGGTTCTGCCGACGGTCTCGTCTTCGAGGCGGATGCCACCCCCGTGTACAGGCCGATTTTCGTGCATTTCCAACCGTGGGAAGTGGTCTAAAAGTCGATGGGAGTGAACGTGACTTGCTCAACCCGACTCTGAGGCTTCTAACCCGGGTAGCTCGGCCGGGTTTGACCCGGCGGTTCTGCCGACGGTCTCGTCTTCGAGGCGGGTGCCTCCCCCGTGTACAGGCCGATTTTCGTGCATTTCGAACCGTGGAAGTGGTCTAAAAGTCGATGGGAGTGAACGTGACTGCTCAACCCGACTTTGAGACTTGTAAGCCGGTAGCTCAGCCAGGTTTGACCCGGCGGTTCTGCCGACGGTCTCGCCTTCGAGGCGGACCCTCCCCCGTGTACAGGCCGGTTTTCGTGCATTTCGAACCGTGGAAGTGATCCAAAAGGGAATGGGGGTGAACGTGACTGCCCAACCCGCTTTGAGACTTGTAAGCCGGGTAGCTCAGCCGGGTTGGACCCGGCGGTTCTGCGACGGTCTCGACTTCGAGGCGGGTGCCTCCCCCGTGTACAGGCCGATTTTCATGCATTTGCAACGGTGGGAAGTTGCCAAAAGTCGATGGGAGTGAATGTGACTGCTCAACCCGACTTCGAGACTTGTAAGCCGGGTAGCTCAGCCGGTTTGACCCGGCGGTTCTGCCGACGGTCTCGCCTTCGAGGGGGGAGCCTCCCCCGTGTACAGGCCGATTTTCGTGCATTTCCAACGGTGGGAAGAGGTTCAAAAGGGGATGGGAGTGAATGTGACTGCTCAACCCGACTTTGGCGCTTCCGAGCCGGGTAGCTCAGCCGGGTTTGACCCGGCGGGTCTGCCGACGGTCTCGTCTTCGAGGCGGGTGCCTCCCCCGTATACAGGCCGATTTTCATGCATTTCGAACCGTGGGAAGTGGTCCAAAAGGGAATGGGGTGGACGTGTCTGCTCATACCGACTTTGAGACTTGTAAGCCGGGTAGCTCAGCCGGGTTTGTTCCGGCGGTTCTGCCGACGGTCTCGTCTTCGAGGCGGGTGCCTCCCCCGTGTACAGGCCGATTTTCGTGCATTTCGAACCGTGGGAAGTGGTCCAAAAGGGGATGGGAGTGAATGTGACTGCTCAACCCGACTTTGGCGCTTCCGAGCCGGGTAGCTCAGCCGGGTTTGACCCGGCGGGTCTGCCGACGGTCTCGTCTTCGAGGCGGGTGCCTCCCCCGTATACAGGCCGATTTTCATGCATTTCGAACCGTGGGAAGTGGT
>NW_027310432.1:43288-55788 GCF_047496795.1 Chiloscyllium punctatum
CCGGCTTGCACCGAGACCCGAAGTCGACGTGCGAAGCACCACGGGACCCCTTTCGCCTGCAGGTCCCGAGCCGCCTTTATTTGCTGTTACGAGCATCGTGTGCCCCATACCTGCGTGACGAGCACCGCAGGGCGGCAGAGCCATCGCACTTGGCCGGGTGGCAGAGGAGGACCCGACTATTCACAGATAGCGGCCCAACGACTCCCAGAGCCGGTCGTGCGGCGCGCGAGGTCTGCTCTCTTCACAAGAGGCTTTATTAGGGAGTGCTAAGGCAAGGTTCTGTGCCCTCCACCCTCATCGCAACACCCATGGGAGCCTCCGGTCGTCAATAGACCGCCGCACCGGCCTCTGACTGACTCTCAGAATGGACGGAAAGAGCCGGGTAAGCCTTTCAAAAGATTCGACCACGTGCCGAAAACTTTAGACTTCCGTGAGCTCTCCGGCTTGCACCGAGACCCGAAGTCGACGTGCGAAGCACCACGGGACCCCTTTCGCCTGCAGGTCCCGAGCCGCCTTTATTTGCTGTTACGAGCATCGTGTGCCCCATACCTGCGTGACGAGCACCGCAGGGCGGCAGAGCCATCGCACTTGGCCGGGTGGCAGAGGAGGACCCGACTATTCACAGATAGCGGCCCAACGACTCCCAGAGCCGGTCGTGCGGCGCGCGAGGTCTGCTCTCTTCACAAGAGGCTTTATTAGGGAGTGCTAAGGCAAGGTTCTGTGCCCTCCACCCTCATCGCAACACCCATGGGAGCCTCCGGTCGTCAATAGACCGCCGCACCGGCCTCTGACTGACTCTCAGAATGGACGGAAAGAGCCGGGTAAGCCTTTCAAAAGATTCGACCACGTGCCGAAAACTTTAGACTTCCGTGAGCTCTCCGGCTTGCACCGAGACCCGAAGTCGACGTGCGAAGCACCACGGGACCCCTTTCGCCTGCAGGTCCCGAGCCGCCTTTATTTGCTGTTACGAGCATCGTGTGCCCCATACCTGCGTGACGAGCACCGCAGGGCGGCAGAGCCATCGCACTTGGCCGGGTGGCAGAGGAGGACCAGACTATTCACAGATAGCGGCCCAACGACTCCCAGAGCCGGTCGTGCGGCGCGCGAGGTCTGCTCTCTTCACAAGAGGCTTTATTAGGGAGTGCTAAGGCAAGGTTCTGTGCCCTCCACCCTCATCGCAACACCCATGGGAGCCTCCGGTCGTCAATAGACCGCCGCACCGGCCTCTGACTGACTCTCAGAATGGACGGAAAGAGCCGGGTAAGCCTTTCAAAAGATTCGACCACGTGCCGAAAACTTTAGACTTCCGTGAGCTCTCCGGCTTGCACCGAGACCCGAAGTCGACGTGCGAAGCACCACGGGACCCCTTTCGCCTGCAGGTCCCGAGCCGCCTTTATTTGCTGTTACGAGCATCGTGTGCCCCATACCTGCGTGACGAGCACCGCAGGGCGGCAGAGCCATCGCACTTGGCCGGGTGGCAGAGGAGGACCCGACTATTCACAGATAGCGGCCCAACGACTCCCAGAGCCGGTCGTGCGGCGCGCGAGGTCTGCTCTCTTCACAAGAGGCTTTATTAGGGAGTGCTAAGGCAAGGTTCTGTGCCCTCCACCCTCATCGCAACACCCATGGGAGCCTCCGGTCGTCAATAGACCGCCGCACCGGCCTCTGACTGACTCTCAGAATGGACGGAAAGAGCCGGGTAAGCCTTTCAAAAGATTCGACCACGTGCCGAAAACTTTAGACTTCCGTGAGCTCTCCGGCTTGCACCGAGACCCGAAGTCGACGTGCTAAGCACCACGGGACCCCTTTCGCCTGCAGGTCCCGAGCCGCCTTTATTTGCTGTTACGAGCATCGTGTGCCCCATACCTGCGTGACGAGCACCGCAGGGCGGCAGAGCCATCGCACTTGGCCGGGTGGCAGAGGAGGACCAGACTATTCACAGATAGCGGCCCAACGACTCCCAGAGCCGGTCGTGCGGCGCGCGAGGTCTGCTCTCATCACAAGAGGCTTTAGGGAGTGCTCAGGCAAGGGTCAGCCCGCAGCCTTCCTGGCAACACCCAGGGGAACCAGGCCACTCGCGTCTCTCGCCTTCATTTTCGACACGAGCGCCTGCGGAGGGCCACCACCCCCTCCGATTGTCAAGAGACCTCCGCACCGGCCTCTGACTTACTCTCAGAATGGACGGAAAGAGCCGGGTAAGCCTTTGAAAAGATTCGACCACGTGCCGAAAACTTTAGACTTCCGTGAGCTCTCCGGCTTGCACCGAGACCCGAAGTCGACGTGCTTAGCACCACGGGACCCCTTTCGCCTGCAGGTCCCGAGCCGCCTTTTATTTTTGTTACGAGTATCGTGTTCCCCAAACCTGGGTGACGAGCACCGCAGGGCGGCAGAGCCATCGCGCTTGTCCGGGTGGCAGAGGAGGACCAGACTATTCACAAATAGCGGCCCAACGACTCCCAGAGCCGGTCGTGCGGCAGGCGAGGTCTGCTCTCATCACAAGAGGCTTTAGGGAGTGCTCAGGCAACGGTCAGCCCGCAGCCTTCTTGGCAACACCCAAGGGAACCAGGCCACTCGCGTCTCTCGCCTTCATTTTGGACACGAGCGCCTGTGGAGGGACGGCCGGAGTCAACGTGGGGTTTGCCCGCCCTCCAATAGTGTCAAAAGACCGCCGCACAAGTCTCTGACTGACTCTTAGAACAGACAGAAAGAGTTTGTCAAATCTGTCAAAAAATTGACAAAGTGTCAAAAATTCGACTTCCAAGAGCTCTCCGGCATGCACTCATACCTGTCATTAAAGTGCTATGCCCGTGGAACCGTTTTTCGGATGCCTTTCAGAACGGTCCCGCGCCGCCATTTTGTTCTAAAAATCGTGTTCCCATATATCTCCGGGTACCCCGCCAACCTCACTGCGGAAAAACTACAAGTGGCACTGAATGGGTCTGAATTCCAAATTTGACTGCATCGGTCTGGAACTCGGTCCGGTCAAAACCGTTTGGATTTTTCTCGGTCCGGACTTCCGCGACAGACAAAGTTAAAGTTTTCGGGCTGCAGGCACAAAACGACAGCTGGCCATTTGCCGGGCTCAATTCACCCAATTCCTCCGGCACTTCGGAGCACATGTTCGGTGTAAGTTTGCGAATCTTTCCCGATGCTGCAGCATTTTCCTCCGCTGACACTTAGAATATTTTTCACACTTTGCTGAAAATTTTTCTAAGTGTTTTTTTCCAAGTTTTCCTGGTTACTGATTTCTTCTTTTTAAACATTTTTCTAAGTTTTTCTGGTTACTGATTTCTTCTTTTTAAACATTTTTCGCAGTTTGTCTGGTTACTGATTTCTTCTTTTTAAACATTTTTCGCCGTTTTTCTGGTTACTGATTTCTTCTTTTTAAACATTTTTCGCCGTTTTTCTGGTTACTGATTTCTTCTTTTTAAACATTTTTCTAAGTTTTTCTGGTTACTCATTTCTTCTTTTTAAACATTTTTCTAAGTTTTTCTGGTTACTGATTTCTTCTTTTTAAACATTTTTCTAAGTTTTTCTGGTTACTCATTTCTTCTTTTTAAACATTTTTCTAAGTTTTTCTGGTTACTCACTTCTTCTTTTTAAACATTTTTCGCCGTTTTTCTGGTTACTGATTTCTTCTTTTTAAACATTTTTCTAAGTTTTTCTGGTTACTCATTTCTTCTTTTTAAACATTTTTCTAAGTTTTTCTGGTTACTCATTTCTTCTTTTTAAACATTTTTCTAAGTTTTTCTGGTTACTGATTTCTTCTTTTTAAACATTTTTCTAAGTTTTTCTGGTTACTGATTTCTTCTTTTTAAACATTTTTCTAAGTTTTCCTGGTTACTCATTTCTTCTTTTTAAACATTTTTCTAAGTTTTCCTGGTTACTCATTTCTTCTTTTTAAACATTTTTCTAAGTTTTCCTGGTTACTGATTTCTTCTTTTTAAACATTTTTCGCAGTTTTTCTGGTTACTGATTTCTTCTTTTTAAACATTTTTTCGCAGTTTGTCTGGTTACTGATTTCTTCTTTTTAAACATTTTTCGCCGTTTTTCTGGTTACTGATTTCTTCTTTTTAAACATTTTTCGCCGTTTTTCTGGTTACTGATTTCTTCTTTTTAAGCATTTTTCTAAGTTTTTCTGGTTACTCATTTCTTCTTTTTAAACATTTTTCTAAGTTTTTCTGGTTACTGATTTCTTCTTTTTAAACATTTTTCTAAGTTTTTCTGGTTACTCATTTCTTCTTTTTAAACATTTTTCTAAGTTTTTCTGGTTACTCACTTCTTCTTTTTAAACATTTTTCTAAGTTTTTCTGGTTACTGATTTCTTCTTTTTAAACATTTTTCGCCGTTTTTCTGGTTACTGATTTCTTCTTTTTAAACATTTTTCTAAGTTTTTCTGGTTACTCATTTCTTCTTTTTAAACATTTTTCTAAGTTTTTCTGGTTACTGATTTCTTCTTTTTAAACATTTTTCTAAGTTTTCCTGGTTACTGATTTCTTCTTTTTAAACATTTTTCGCAGTTTTTCTGGTTACTGATTTCTTCTTTTTAAACATTTTTCTAAGTTTTCCTGGTTACTGATTTCTTCTTTTTAAACATTTTTCGCAGTTTTTCTGGTTACTGATTTCTTCTTTTTAAACATTTTTCTAAGTTTTTCTGGTTACTGATTTCTTCTTTTTAAACATTTTTCTAAGTTTTTCTGGTTACTCACTTCTTCTTTTTAAACATTTTTCTAAGTTTTCCTGGTTACTGATTTCTTCTTTTTAAACATTTTTCGCAGTTTGTCTGGTTACTGATTTCTTCTTTTTAAACATTTTTCGCAGTTTTTCTGGTTACTGATTTCTTCTTTTTAAACATTTTTCTAAGTTTTTCTGGTTACTCACTTCTTCTTTTATAACATTTTTCTAAGTTTTCCTGGTTACTGATTTCTTCTTTTTAAACATTTTTCTAAGTTTTCCTGGTTACTGATTTCTTCTTTTTAAACATTTTTCTAAGTTTTCCTGGTTACTGATTTCTTCTTTTTAAACATTTTTCTAAGTTTTTCTGGTTACTCATTTCTTCTTTTTAAACATTTTTCGCAGTTTTTCTGGTTACTGATTTCTTCTTTTTAAACATTTTCCTAAGTTTTCCTGGTTACTGATTTCTTCTTTTTAAACATTTTTCTAAGTTTTCCTGGTTACTCATTTCTTCTTTTTGATCATTTTTCTAAGTTTTCCTGGTTACTGATTTCTTCGTTTTGAACATTTTTCTAAGTTTTCCTGGTTACTCACTTCTTCTTTTCAAACATTTTTCTTCGTTTTTCTGTTTACTCATTTAGCACTTTCAGGCACTTTCCCATCATTTCCTCGTTCCCGATTTCACCCTTTAAAACGCTTTCGGGCATTTCCCTAAGTTTTGCGGTTCACTCGTTTGGGACTCACTGACACCTTCTCTAGCTTCCCTGCTCACTTTTTTCGTACTGTTGAGAAAATTCGAACCCTTTCCTTAACTATGCCGGTTACTGACTTCACCGCTTCAGACCCTTGTCCCCGTAATGAAAGATACCATTTCCCACCGTGGGAAATGCACGAAAATCGGACTGAACACGGGGGAGGCTCCCCCCTCGAAGGCGAGACCGTCGGCAGAACCGCCGGGTCAAACCCGGCCGAGCTACCCGGCTTACAAGTCTCAAAGTCGGTATGAGCAGTCACGTCCACCCCCATTCCCTTTTGGACCACTTCCCACGGTTCCAAATGCATGAAAATCGGCCTGTACACGGGGGAGGCACCCGCCTCGAAGACGAGACCGTCGGCAGAACCGCCGGGTCAAACCCGGCTGAGCTACCCGGCTCGGAAGCGCCAAAGTCGGGTTGAGCAGTCACATTCACTCCCATCGACGTTTGGACCACTTCCCACGGTTCGAAATGCACGGAAATCGGCCTGTACACGGGGGAGGCACCCGCCTCGAAGAGGAGACTGTCGGCAGAACCGCCGGGTCAAACCCGGCTGTGCTAACCGGCTCGGAAGCGCCAAAGTCGGGTTGAGCAGTCACATTCACTCCCATCCCCTTTTGGGCAACTTCCCACGGTTGGAAATGCATGGAAATCGGACTGAACACGGGGGAGGCTCCCCCCTCGAAGGCGAGACCGTCGGCAGAACCGCAGGATCAAACCCGGCTGAGCTACCCGGCTTACAAGTCTCAAAGTCGGTATGAGCAGACACGTCCACCCCCATTCCCTTTTGGACCACTTCCCACGGTTCGAAATGCATGAAAATCGGCCTGTATACGGGGGAGGCACCCGCCTCGAAGACGAGACCGTCGGCAGACCCGCCGGGTCAAACCCGGCTGAGCTACCCGGCTCGGAAGCGCCAAAGTCGGGTTGAGCAGTCACATTCACTCCCATCCCCTTTTGGACCACTTCCCACGGTTCGAAATGCACGAAAATCGGCCTGTACACGGGGGAGGCACCCGCCTCGAAGACGAGACCGTCGGCAGAACCGCCGGAACAAACCCGGCTGAGCTACCCGGCTTACAAGTCTCAAAGTCGGTATGAGCAGACACGTCCACCCCCATTCCCTTTTGGACCACTTCCCACGGTTCGAAATGCATGAAAATCGGCCTGTATACGGGGGAGGCACCCGCCTCGAAGACGAGACCGTCGGCAGACCCGCCGGGTCAAACCCGGCTGAGCTACCCGGCTCGGAAGCGCCAAAGTCGGGTTGAGCAGTCACATTCACTCCCATCCCCTTTTGAACCTCTTCCCACCGTTGGAAATGCACGAAAATCGGCCTGTACACGGGGGAGGCTCCCCCCTCGAAGGCGAGACCGTCGGCAGAACCGCCGGGTCAAACCCGGCTGAGCTACCCGGCTTACAAGTCTCGAAGTCGGGTTGAGCAGTCACATTCACTCCCATCGACTTTTGGGCAACTTCCCACCGTTGCAAATGCATGAAAATCGGCCTGTACACGGGGGAGGCACCCGCCTCGAAGTCGAGACCGTCGGCAGAACCGCCGGGTCCAACCCGGCTGAGCTACCCGGCTTACAAGTCTCAAAGCCGGGTTGGGCAGTCACGTTCACCCCCATTCCCTTTTGGATCACTTCCCACGGTTCGAAATGCACGAAAACCGGCCTGTACACGGGGGAGGGTCCGCCCTCGAAGGCGAGACCGTCGGCAGAACCGCCGGGTCAAACCTGGCTGAGCTACCCGGCTTACAAGTCTCAAAGTCGGGTTGAGCAGTCACGTTCACTCCCATCGACTTTTAGACCACTTCCCACGGTTCGAAATGCACGAAAATCGGCCTGTACACGGGGGAGGCACCCGCCTCGAAGACGAGACCGTCGGCAGAACCGCCGGGTCAAACCCGGCCGAGCTACCCGGGTTAGAAGCCTCAGAGTCGGGTTGAGCAGTCACGTTCACTCCCATCGACTTTTAGACCACTTCCCACGGTTGGAAATGCACGAAAATCGGCCTGTACACGGGGGTGGCATCCGCCTCGAAGACGAGACCGTCGGCAGAACCGCCGGGTCAAACCCGGCTGAGCTACCCGGCTTACAAGTCTCAAAGTCGGGTTGAGCAGTCACATTCACTCCCATCGACTTTTGGGCAACTTCCCACGGTTCGAAATGCACAAGATTCGGCCTGAACACGGGGGACGCTCCCCCCTCGAAGGCGAGACCGTCGGCAGAACCGCCGGGTCAAACCCGGCTGAGCTACCCGGCTCGGAAGCGCCAAAGTCGGTATGAGCAGTCACGTTCACTCCCATCCCCTTTTGGACCGCTTCCCACGGTACGAAATGCATGAAAATCGGCCTGTACACGGGGGAGGCACCCGCCTCGAAGACGAGACCGTCGGCAGAACCGCCGGGTCAAACCCGGCTGAGCTACCCGGCTTACAAGTCTCAAAGTCGGGTTGAGCAGTCACATTCACTCCCATCGACTTTTGGGCAACTTCCCACGGTTCGAAATGCACAAAATTCGGCCTGAACACGGGGGACGCTCCCCCCTCGAAGGCGAGACCGTCGGCAGAACCGCCGGGTCAAACCCGGCTGAGCTACCCGGCTTAAAAGTCTCAAAGTCGGTATGAGCAGTCACATTCACCCCCATTCCCTTTTGGACCACTTCCCACGGTTGGAAATGCATGAAAATCGGCCTGGACACGGGGGAGGCTCCCCCCTCGATGACGAGACCGTCGGCAGAACCGCCGGAACAAACCCGGCTGAGCTACCCGGCTTACAAGTCTCAAAGTCGGTATGAGCAGACACGTCCACCCCCATTCCCTTTTGGACCACTTCCCACCGTTGGAAATGCACGAAAATCGGCCTGTACACGGGGGAGGCACCGGCCTCGAAGACGAGACCGTCGGCAGAACCGCCGGATCAAACCCGGCCGAGCTACCCGGGTTAGAAGCCTCAGAGTCGGGTTGAGCAGTCACATTCACTCCCATCCCCTTTTGAACCTCTTCCCACCGTTGGAAATGCACGAAAATCGGCCTGTACACGGGGGAGGCTCCCCCCTCGAAGGCGAGACCGTCGGCAGAACCGCCGGGTCAAACCCGGCTGAGCTACCCGGCTTAAAAGTCTCAAAGTCGGGTTGAGCAGTCACATTCACTCCCATCGACTTTTGGGCAACTTCCCACCGTTGCAAATGCATGAAAATCGGCCTGTACACGGGGGAGGCTCCGCCCTCGAAGGCGAGACCGACGGCAGAACCGCCGGGTCAAACCCGGCCGGGCTACCCGGGTTAGAAGCCTCAGAGTCGGGTTGAGCAGTCGCATTCACCCCCATCCCCTTTTGAACCTCTTCCCACCGTTGGAAATGCACGAAAATCGGCCTGTACACGGGGGAGGCACCGGCCTCGAAGACGAGACCGTCGGCAGAACCGCCGGATCAAACCCGGCCGAGCTACCCGGGTTAGAAGCCTCAGAGTCGGGTTGAGCAGTCACATTCACTCCCATCCCCTTTTGAACCTCTTCCCACCGTTGGAAATGCACGGAAATCGGCCTGTACACGGGGGAGGCTCCCCCCTCGAAGGCGAGACCGTCGGCAGAACCGCCGGGTCAAACCCGGCTGAGCTACCCGGCTTACAAGTCTCAAAGTCGGTATGAGCAGACACGTCCACCCCCATTCCCTTTTGGACCACTTCCCACCGTTGGAAATGCACGAAAATCGGCCTGTACACGGGGGAGGCACCGGCCTCGAAGACGAGACCGTCGGCAGAACCGCCGGATCAAACCCGGCCGAGCTACCCGGGTTAGAAGCCTCAGAGTCGGGTTGAGCAGTCACATTCACTCCCATCCCCTTTTGAACCTCTTCCCACCGTTGGAAATGCACGAAAATCGGCCTGTACACGGGGGAGGCTCCCCCCTCGAAGGCGAGACCGTCGGCAGAACCGCCGGGTCAAACCCGGCTGAGCTACCCGGCTTAAAAGTCTCAAAGTCGGGTTGAGCAGTCACATTCACTCCCATCGACTTTTGGGCAACTTCCCACCGTTGCAAATGCATGAAAATCGGCCTGTACACGGGGGAGGCTCCGCCCTCGAAGGCGAGACCGACGGCAGAACCGCCGGGTCAAACCCGGCCGGGCTACCCGGCTCGGAAGCGCCAAAGTCGGGTTGAGCAGTCACATTCACCCCCATCCCCTTTTGGGCCACTTCCCACGGTTCGAAATGCATGAAAATCGGCCTGTACACGGGGGACGCTCCCCCCTCGAAGGCGAGGCAGTCGGCAGAACCGCCGGGTCAAACCCGGCTGAGCTACCCGGGTTAGATGCCTCAAAGTCGGGTTGAGCAGTCACATTCACCCCCATCCCCTTTCGGCCCCCTTCCCACGGTTGGAAATGCATGAAAATCGGCCTGTACACGGTGGGCGCTCCCCCCTCGAAGGTGAGACCTTCGGCAGAACCGCCGGGTCAAATCCTGCCGAGCTACCCGCGTTAGAGGTCTCAATGTCGGCTTCAGCAGTCACATTCAATCCCATTCCCGTTTGGACCTCTTCCCGCCGATGGAAATGCACAAAATTCGGCCTGAACACGCGGGGCGCTCCCCCCTCGAAGGCGAGACCGTCGCCAGAACCGCCGGGTCAAATCCGGCTGAGCTACCCGCGTTACAGGTCTCAAAGTCGGGTTGAGCAGTCACGTTCACCCCCATCCCCTTTCGGACCCCTTCCCACGGTTGGAAATGCATGAAAATCGGCCTGTACACGGTGGGCGCTCCCCCCTCGAAGGTGAGACCTTCGGCAGAACCGCCGGGTCAAATCCGGCCGAGCTACCCGCGTTAGAGGTCTCAATGTCGGCTTCAGCAGTCACATTCAATCCCATTCCCGTTTGGACCTCTTCCCGCCGATGGAAATGCACAAAATTCGGCCTGAACACGCGGGACGCTCCCCCCTCGAAGGTGAGACCTTCGGCAGAACCGCCGGGTCAAATCCGGCCGAGCTACCCGCGTTAGAGGTCTCAATGTCGGCTTCAGCAGTCACATTCAATCCCATTCCCGTTTGGACCTCTTCCCGCCGATGGAAATGCACAAAATTCGGCCTGAACACGCGGGACGCTCCCCCCTCGAAGGCGAGACCGTCGCCAGAACCGCCGGGTCAAATCCGGCTGAGCTACCCGCGTTACAGGTCTCAAAGTCGGGTTGAGCAGTCACGTTCACCCCCATCCCCTTTCGGACCCCTTCCCACGGTTGGAAATGCATGAAAATCGGCCTGTACACGGTGGGCGCTCCCCCCTCGAAGGTGAGACCTTCGGCAGAACCGCCGGGTCAAATCCGGCCGAGCTACCCGCGTTAGAGGTCTCAATGTCGGCTTCAGCAGTCACATTCAATCCCATTCCCGTTTGGACCTCTTCCCGCCGATGGAAATGCACAAAATTCGGCCTGAACACGCGGGACGCTCCCCCCTCGAAGGTGAGACCTTCGGCAGAACCGCCGGGTCAAATCCGGCCGAGCTACCCGCGTTAGAGGTCTCAATGTCGGCTTCAGCAGTCACATTCAATCCCATTCCCGTTTGGACCTCTTCCCGCCGATGGAAATGCACAAAATTCGGCCTGAACACGCGGGACGCTCCCCCCTCGAAGGCGAGACCGTCGCCAGAACCGCCGGGTCAAATCCGGCTGAGCTACCCGCGTTAGAGGTCTCAAAGTCGGGTTGAGCAGTCACGTTCACCCCCATCCCCTTTCGGACCCCTTCCCACGGTTGGAAATGCATGAAAATCGGCCTGTACACGGTGGGCGCTCCCCCCTCGAAGCTGAGACCTTCGGCAGAACCGCCGGGTCAAATCCGGCCGAGCTACCCGCGTTAGAGGTCTCAATGTCGGCTTCAGCAGTCACATTCAATCCCATTCCCGTTTGGACCTCTTCCCGCCGATGGAAATGCACAAAACTCGGCCTGAACACGCGGGACGCTCCCCCCTCGAAGGTGAGACCTTCGGCAGAACCGCCGGGTCAAATCCGGCCGAGCTACCCGCGTTAGAGGTCTCAATGTCGGCTTCAGCAGTCACATTCAATCCCATTCCCGTTTGGACCTCTTCCCGCCGATGGAAATGCACAAAATTCGGCCTGAACACGCGGGACGCTCCCCCCTCGAAGGCGAGACCGTCGCCAGAACCGCCGGGTCAAATCCGGCCGAGCTACCCGCGTTAGAGGTCTCAATGTCGGCTTCAGCAGTCACATTCAATCCCATTCCCTTTTGGAACACTTCCCGCCGTTAACAATGCACGATATTCGGCCTGAACACGCGGGACGCTCCCCCCTCGAAGGTGAGACCTTCGGCAGAACCGCCGGGTCAAATCCTGCCGAGCTACCCGCGTTAGAGGTCTCAATGTCGGCTTCAGCAGTCACATTCAATCCCATTCCCGTTTGGACCTCTTCCCGCCGATGGAAATGCACAAAATTCGGCCTGAACACGCGGGACGCTCCCCCCTCGAAGGCGAGACCGTCGCCAGAACCGCCGGGTCAAATCCGGCCGAGCTACCCGCGTTAGAGGTCTCAATGTCGGCTTCAGCAGTCACATTCAATCCCATTCACGTTTGGAACACTTCCCGCCGTTAACAATGCACGATATTCGGCCTGAACACGCGGGACGCTCCCCCCTCGAAGGTGAGACCTTCGGCAGAACCGCCGGGTCAAATCCTGCCGAGCTACCCGCGTTAGAGGTCTCAATGTCGGCTTCAGCAGTCACATTCAATCCCATTCCCGTTTGGACCTCTTCCCGCCGATGGAAATGCACAAAATTCGGCCTGAACACGCGGGGCGCTCCCCCCTCGAAGGCGAGACCGTCGCCAGAACCGCCGGGTCAAATCCGGCTGAGCTACCCGCGTTACAGGTCTCAAAGTCGGCTTCAGCAGTCACATTCAATCCCATTCCCTTTTGGAACACTTCCCGCCGTTAACAATGCACGATATTCGGACTGAACACGGGGGCCGGTCCGCCCTCGAAGTCAACACCGTCCGCAGAACCGCCGGGGCAAATCCGGCTGAGCTACCCCGCCCCCGAACACTCAAAGTCCCTCTGAAGCCTTGCATTCGCCTCCT
>NW_027310432.1:63288-65788 GCF_047496795.1 Chiloscyllium punctatum
AGAGACGGACCCAATGCGGACGTGCAGAGCTTAGGCAGACCCCCCACTGGAGGCTCAACACTTCGTGGCAGCTCCGTGTCCCAGAGACCAGGAGGGTTGGCACACACACACAGTGTGAACCACCGACAGCCATTCTGGGACCGGTGACAGCCGTGCTGGCCCCACTGCCACGACACAGACGGACGCCAGGCCGCGCTCCCCGGCGGGGGGATGGCGTCGAGCCTGACGAACGGAATGTGCAGGGTGGGGGGGAAAGGCCAAGCGCTCCGACGCCGGAGGGCTCCGGAGTCTGAACTTAGGGGGACAAAGAGGACGGGTCCTCTGCGACACCCCAGCCGCGCTCTCGCCAGCCAAGGCGAGTGCGATTGATTGCCAAACGACCCTCAGACAGGCGTGGCCCCGGGAAGAACCCGGGGCCGCAAAGTGCGTTCAAAGTGTCGATGATCAATGTGTCCTGCAATTCACATTAATTCTCGCAGCTAGCTGCGTTCGTCATCGACGCACGAGCCGAGTGATCCACCGTCAAGAGTTGTCTGAGTTTGTTTTAGGTCTCTCCCTCGCCAGAGGAAAGCGACCCGGACCGCACATACGCTCCCCACCTTGAGCTACAGCCACCTGCACGCCGGCGTGCGGGCGGAGCAGGGTGGCGTGAAGCGATGGGGAGCACCATCCTGGTGCGGCCCGCAGAAACATACGTCTATTGGGGGGAGGAGGACAGGGCGCCCAAGAGGCGATGCGTGCCCCAACGCACCGCAGCGACGGAGGCAGGATCACCGCCACCATGTCGCCCGCCTAGTATCACGAGGCGTGCAGCAGCTTTGCCCTAGGAAAAGCAGAGGCGGGAACGGGCACCGGCCATCGGTTCGGCAGCGTCACTGACGCGTGCACGTGGCGGCGTGTCGGCGAGCGGACTTCCTGCGAGGAGGCGGGGGCGGCACTCGCCCGAGCAGACGCCCGCCCGGCCCAGCCACCGCCGAGGTGGACTGGGAGTCGCGGCAACGGCTCGTCATACTCGTTCCCACACTCACAGCGCAGCTTGCCCGCAAGCCACCGACCACCGATCGACGCCAGGCGCCCCGACCGAGAGCGGGATCGCTCGTTCGCCCTGCTGGCAGTTCGCTGGGGATCACTACTGCACGGAGCTCGGAGACCGACGGGCGGCAACTCGAGAGTCTTTAAACCACCACCCCCATCCCGCAAGTGCAAAGAGGCTGTATACGCACAGACGGGTGAGGGGAATAGGTACCCCGTCGGGTTTGAAGGGAGCGTGACTAGATAGCAACGATGTAAACCCAGCCGATTTGGGAGCGAAAGACCGGCGCCTGCATCACCGGCTTCGTTTCCCGTGGCTGGAGAGTACACCGAAACCCTCCGTCTGTCGCGAGCTCCCGACGACGCGGTGCCGCCAAGCAGCAGGGCCGGACCTGGTGTGGCTCCCCTCGTCGATCACAGACCGGTCGGCACTACTGACGAGACGGTGGAACGGGCTTCGCCCCTTGTGACGAAGGGTGATGCGAACCCGCCCGCCCGCGTGCGTTCGGGGTGGACTCGGCAAACGGAGATTTGAAATCGGAAAGTGTCCTCCTGCCCCGCGCAGGTAGGCGCCCAACAGTTGTGGGGGGTTTGGCGGTGACCACGGCTGCAGGGCCTGCTACCCCGACGAGCTCTCCTGCTGGCCCCGAAACCACCCTCGCGAGACAAGTTGAAACGGAAACGGGCGTACCCCCAAGCCGACGATCCTTTCTTATTTGTTACTTTTTTTTTCACTTGCTCGAGTTGTGGGGATTTGGCGGTGACCACGGCTGCAGGGCCTGCTACCCCGACGAGCTCTCCTGCTGGCCCCGAAACCACCCTCGCGAGACAAGTTGAAACGGAAACGGGCGTACCCCCAAGCCGACAGAGATCCTTTCTTATTTGTTACTTTTTTTTTTCACTTGCTCGAGTTGTGGGGGTTTGGCGGTGACCACGGCTGCAGGGCCTGCTACCCCGACGAGCTCTCCTGCTGGCCCCGAAACCACCCTCGCGAGACAAGTTGAAACGGAAACGGGCGTACCCCCAAGCCGACGATCCTTTCTTATTTGTTACTTTTTTTTTCACTTGCTCGAGTTGTGGGGGTTTGGCGGTGACCACGGCTGCAGGGCCTGCTACCCCGACGAGCTCTCCTGCTGGCCCCGAAACCACCCTCGCGAGACAAGTTGAAACGGAAACGGGCGTACCCCCAAGCCGACGATCCTTTCTTATTTGTTACTTTTTTTTTTCACTTGCTCGAGTTGTGGGGGTTTGGCGGTGACCACGGCTGCAGGGCCTGCTACCCCGACGAGCTCTCCTGCTGGCCCCGAAACCACCCTCGCGAGACAAGTTGAAACGGAAACGGGCGTACCCCCAAGCCGACAGAGATGCTTTCGCTCCTGTTACTTTTTTTTTCACTTGCTCGAGTTGTGGGGGTTTGGCGGTGACCACGGCTGCAGGGCCTGCTACCCCGACGAGCTCTCCTGCTGGC
>NW_027310432.1:70788-82283 GCF_047496795.1 Chiloscyllium punctatum
GACTCTCAGAATGGACGGAAAGAGCCGGGTAAGCCTTTCAAAAGATTCGACCACGTGCCGAAAACTTTAGACTTCCGTGAGCTCTCCGGCTTGCACCGAGACCCGAAGTCGACGTGCGAAGCACCACGGGACCCCTTTCGCCTGCAGGTCCCGAGCCGCCTTTATTTGCTGTTACGAGCATCGTGTGCCCCATACCTGCGTGACGAGCACCGCAGGGCGGCAGAGCCATCGCACTTGGCCGGGTGGCAGAGGAGGACCCGACTATTCACAGATAGCGGCCCAACGACTCCCAGAGCCGGTCGTGCGGCGCGCGAGGTCTGCTCTCTTCACAAGAGGCTTTATTAGGGAGTGCTAAGGCAAGGTTCTGTGCCCTCCACCCTCATCGCAACACCCATGGGAGCCTCCGGTCGTCAATAGACCGCCGCACCGGCCTCTGACTGACTCTCAGAATGGACGGAAAGAGCCGGGTAAGCCTTTCAAAAGATTCGACCACGTGCCGAAAACTTTAGACTTCCGTGAGCTCTCCGGCTTGCACCGAGACCCGAAGTCGACGTGCGAAGCACCACGGGACCCCTTTCGCCTGCAGGTCCCGAGCCGCCTTTATTTGCTGTTACGAGCATCGTGTGCCCCATACCTGCGTGACGAGCACCGCAGGGCGGCAGAGCCATCGCACTTGGCCGGGTGGCAGAGGAGGACCCGACTATTCACAGATAGCGGCCCAACGACTCCCAGAGCCGGTCGTGCGGCGCGCGAGGTCTGCTCTCTTCACAAGAGGCTTTATTAGGGAGTGCTAAGGCAAGGTTCTGTGCCCTCCACCCTCATCGCAACACCCATGGGAGCCTCCGGTCGTCAATAGACCGCCGCACCGGCCTCTGACTGACTCTCAGAATGGACGGAAAGAGCCGGGTAAGCCTTTCAAAAGATTCGACCACGTGCCGAAAACTTTAGACTTCCGTGAGCTCTCCGGCTTGCACCGAGACCCGAAGTCGACGTGCTAAGCACCACGGGACCCCTTTCGCCTGCAGGTCCCGAG
Organism: Chiloscyllium punctatum; assembly: GCF_047496795.1. Taxonomy (NCBI): domain Eukaryota; kingdom Metazoa; phylum Chordata; class Chondrichthyes; order Orectolobiformes; family Hemiscylliidae; genus Chiloscyllium; species Chiloscyllium punctatum. Next base: position 71,822 of record NW_027310432.1, read on the forward strand.
CCGCCTTTATTTGCTGTTACGAGCATCGTGTGCCCCATACCTGCGTGACGAGCACCGCAGGGCGGCAGAGCCATCGCACTTGGCCGGGTGGCAGAGGAGGACCAGACTATTCACAGATAGCGGCCCAACGACTCCCAGAGCCGGTCGTGCGGCGCGCGAGGTCTGCTCTCATCACAAGAGGCTTTAGGGAGTGCTCAGGCAAGGGTCAGCCCGCAGCCTTCCTGGCAACACCCAGGGGAACCAGGCCACTCGCGTCTCTCGCCTTCATTTTCGACACGAGCGCCTGCGGAGGGCCACCACCCCCTCCGATTGTCAAGAGACCTCCGCACCGGCCTCTGACTTACTCTCAGAATGGACGGAAAGAGCCGGGTAAGCCTTTGAAAAGATTCGACCACGTGCCGAAAACTTTAGACTTCCGTGAGCTCTCCGGCTTGCACCGAGACCCGAAGTCGACGTGCTTAGCACCACGGGACCCCTTTCGCCTGCAGGTCCCGAGCCGCCTTTTATTTTTGTTACGAGTATCGTGTTCCCCAAACCTGGGTGACGAGCACCGCAGGGCGGCAGAGCCATCGCGCTTGTCCGGGTGGCAGAGGAGGACCAGACTATTCACAAATAGCGGCCCAACGACTCCCAGAGCCGGTCGTGCGGCAGGCGAGGTCTGCTCTCATCACAAGAGGCTTTAGGGAGTGCTCAGGCAACGGTCAGCCCGCAGCCTTCTTGGCAACACCCAAGGGAACCAGGCCACTCGCGTCTCTCGCCTTCATTTTGGACACGAGCGCCTGTGGAGGGACGGCCGGAGTCAACGTGGGGTTTGCCCGCCCTCCAATAGTGTCAAAAGACCGCCGCACAAGTCTCTGACTGACTCTTAGAACAGACAGAAAGAGTTTGTCAAATCTGTCAAAAAATTGACAAAGTGTCAAAAATTCGACTTCCAAGAGCTCTCCGGCATGCACTCATACCTGTCATTAAAGTGCTATGCCCGTGGAACCGTTTTTCGGATGCCTTTCAGAACGGTCCCGCGCCGCCATTTTGTTCTAAAAATCGTGTTCCCATATATCTCCGGGTACCCCGCCAACCTCACTGCGGAAAAACTACAAGTGGCACTGAATGGGTCTGAATTCCAAATTTGACTGCATCGGTCTGGAACTCGGTCCGGTCAAAACCGTTTGGATTTTTCTCGGTCCGGACTTCCGCGACAGACAAAGTTAAAGTTTTCGGGCTGCAGGCACAAAACGACAGCTGGCCATTTGCCGGGCTCAATTCACCCAATTCCTCCGGCACTTCGGAGCACATGTTCGGTGTAAGTTTGCGAATCTTTCCCGATGCTGCAGCATTTTCCTCCGCTGACACTTAGAATATTTTTCACACTTTGCTGAAAATTTTTCTAAGTGTTTTTTTCCAAGTTTTCCTGGTTACTGATTTCTTCTTTTTAAACATTTTTCTAAGTTTTTCTGGTTACTGATTTCTTCTTTTTAAACATTTTTCGCAGTTTGTCTGGTTACTGATTTCTTCTTTTTAAACATTTTTCGCCGTTTTTCTGGTTACTGATTTCTTCTTTTTAAACATTTTTCGCCGTTTTTCTGGTTACTGATTTCTTCTTTTTAAACATTTTTCTAAGTTTTTCTGGTTACTCATTTCTTCTTTTTAAACATTTTTCTAAGTTTTTCTGGTTACTGATTTCTTCTTTTTAAACATTTTTCTAAGTTTTTCTGGTTACTCATTTCTTCTTTTTAAACATTTTTCTAAGTTTTTCTGGTTACTCACTTCTTCTTTTTAAACATTTTTCGCCGTTTTTCTGGTTACTGATTTCTTCTTTTTAAACATTTTTCTAAGTTTTTCTGGTTACTCATTTCTTCTTTTTAAACATTTTTCTAAGTTTTTCTGGTTACTCATTTCTTCTTTTTAAACATTTTTCTAAGTTTTTCTGGTTACTGATTTCTTCTTTTTAAACATTTTTCTAAGTTTTTCTGGTTACTGATTTCTTCTTTTTAAACATTTTTCTAAGTTTTCCTGGTTACTCATTTCTTCTTTTTAAACATTTTTCTAAGTTTTCCTGGTTACTCATTTCTTCTTTTTAAACATTTTTCTAAGTTTTCCTGGTTACTGATTTCTTCTTTTTAAACATTTTTCGCAGTTTTTCTGGTTACTGATTTCTTCTTTTTAAACATTTTTTCGCAGTTTGTCTGGTTACTGATTTCTTCTTTTTAAACATTTTTCGCCGTTTTTCTGGTTACTGATTTCTTCTTTTTAAACATTTTTCGCCGTTTTTCTGGTTACTGATTTCTTCTTTTAAGCATTTTTCTAAGTTTTTCTGGTTACTCATTTCTTCTTTTTAAACATTTTTCTAAGTTTTTCTGGTTACTGATTTCTTCTTTTTAAACATTTTTCTAAGTTTTTCTGGTTACTCATTTCTTCTTTTTAAACATTTTTCTAAGTTTTTCTGGTTACTCACTTCTTCTTTTTAAACATTTTTCTAAGTTTTTCTGGTTACTGATTTCTTCTTTTTAAACATTTTTCGCCGTTTTTCTGGTTACTGATTTCTTCTTTTTAAACATTTTTCTAAGTTTTTCTGGTTACTCATTTCTTCTTTTTAAACATTTTTCTAAGTTTTTCTGGTTACTGATTTCTTCTTTTTAAACATTTTTCTAAGTTTTCCTGGTTACTGATTTCTTCTTTTTAAACATTTTTCGCAGTTTTTCTGGTTACTGATTTCTTCTTTTTAAACATTTTTCTAAGTTTTCCTGGTTACTGATTTCTTCTTTTTAAACATTTTTCGCAGTTTTTCTGGTTACTGATTTCTTCTTTTTAAACATTTTTCTAAGTTTTTCTGGTTACTGATTTCTTCTTTTTAAACATTTTTCTAAGTTTTTCTGGTTACTCACTTCTTCTTTTTAAACATTTTTCTAAGTTTTCCTGGTTACTGATTTCTTCTTTTTAAACATTTTTCGCAGTTTGTCTGGTTACTGATTTCTTCTTTTTAAACATTTTTCGCAGTTTTTCTGGTTACTGATTTCTTCTTTTAAACATTTTTCTAAGTTTTTCTGGTTACTCACTTCTTCTTTTATAACATTTTTCTAAGTTTTCCTGGTTACTGATTTCTTCTTTTTAAACATTTTTCTAAGTTTTCCTGGTTACTGATTTCTTCTTTTTAAACATTTTTCTAAGTTTTCCTGGTTACTGATTTCTTCTTTTAAACATTTTTCTAAGTTTTTCTGGTTACTCATTTCTTCTTTTTTAAACATTTTTCGCAGTTTTTCTGGTTACTGATTTCTTCTTTTTAAACATTTTCCTAAGTTTTCCTGGTTACTGATTTCTTCTTTTTAAACATTTTTCTAAGTTTTCCTGGTTACTCATTTCTTCTTTTTGATCATTTTTTCTAAGTTTTCCTGGTTACTGATTTCTTCGTTTTGAACATTTTTCTAAGTTTTCCTGGTTACTCACTTCTTCTTTTCAAACATTTTTCTTCGTTTTTCTGTTTACTCATTTAGCACTTTCAGGCACTTTCCCATCATTTCCTCGTTCCCGATTTCACCCTTTAAAACGCTTTCGGGCATTTCCCTAAGTTTTGCGGTTCACTCGTTTGGGACTCACTGACACCTTCTCTAGCTTCCCTGCTCACTTTTTTCGTACTGTTGAGAAAATTCGAACCCTTTCCTTAACTATGCCGGTTACTGACTTCACCGCTTCAGACCCTTGTCCCCGTAATGAAAGATACCATTTCCCACCGTGGGAAATGCACGAAAATCGGACTGAACACGGGGAGGCTCCCCCCTCGAAGGCGAGACCGTCGGCAGAACCGCCGGGTCAAACCCGGCCGAGCTACCCGGCTTACAAGTCTCAAAGTCGGTATGAGCAGTCACGTCCACCCCCATTCCCTTTTGGACCACTTCCCACGGTTCCAAATGCATGAAAATCGGCCTGTACACGGGGGAGGCACCCGCCTCGAAGACGAGACCGTCGGCAGAACCGCCGGGTCAAACCCGGCTGAGCTACCCGGCTCGGAAGCGCCAAAGTCGGGTTGAGCAGTCACATTCACTCCCATCGACGTTTGGACCACTTCCCACGGTTCGAAATGCACGGAAATCGGCCTGTACACGGGGGAGGCACCCGCCTCGAAGAGGAGACTGTCGGCAGAACCGCCGGGTCAAACCCGGCTGTGCTAACCGGCTCGGAAGCGCCAAAGTCGGGTTGAGCAGTCACATTCACTCCCATCCCCTTTTGGGCAACTTCCCACGGTTGGAAATGCATGGAAATCGGACTGAACACGGGGGAGGCTCCCCCCTCGAAGGCGAGACCGTCGGCAGAACCGCAGGATCAAACCCGGCTGAGCTACCCGGCTTACAAGTCTCAAAGTCGGTATGAGCAGACACGTCCACCCCCATTCCCTTTTGGACCACTTCCCACGGTTCGAAATGCATGAAAATCGGCCTGTATACGGGGGAGGCACCCGCCTCGAAGACGAGACCGTCGGCAGACCCGCCGGGTCAAACCCGGCTGAGCTACCCGGCTCGGAAGCGCCAAAGTCGGGTTGAGCAGTCACATTCACTCCCATCCCCTTTTGGACCACTTCCCACGGTTCGAAATGCACGAAAATCGGCCTGTACACGGGGGAGGCACCCGCCTCGAAGACGAGACCGTCGGCAGAACCGCCGGAACAAACCCGGCTGAGCTACCCGGCTTACAAGTCTCAAAGTCGGTATGAGCAGACACGTCCACCCCCATTCCCTTTTGGACCACTTCCCACGGTTCGAAATGCATGAAAATCGGCCTGTATACGGGGGAGGCACCCGCCTCGAAGACGAGACCGTCGGCAGACCCGCCGGGTCAAACCCGGCTGAGCTACCCGGCTCGGAAGCGCCAAAGTCGGGTTGAGCAGTCACATTCACTCCCATCCCCTTTTGAACCTCTTCCCACCGTTGGAAATGCACGAAAATCGGCCTGTACACGGGGGAGGCTCCCCCCTCGAAGGCGAGACCGTCGGCAGAACCGCCGGGTCAAACCCGGCTGAGCTACCCGGCTTACAAGTCTCGAAGTCGGGTTGAGCAGTCACATTCACTCCCATCGACTTTTGGGCAACTTCCCACCGTTGCAAATGCATGAAAATCGGCCTGTACACGGGGGAGGCACCCGCCTCGAAGTCGAGACCGTCGGCAGAACCGCCGGGTCCAACCCGGCTGAGCTACCCGGCTTACAAGTCTCAAAGCCGGGTTGGGCAGTCACGTTCACCCCCATTCCCTTTTGGATCACTTCCCACGGTTCGAAATGCACGAAAACCGGCCTGTACACGGGGGAGGGTCCGCCCTCGAAGGCGAGACCGTCGGCAGAACCGCCGGGTCAAACCTGGCTGAGCTACCCGGCTTACAAGTCTCAAAGTCGGGTTGAGCAGTCACGTTCACTCCCATCGACTTTTAGACCACTTCCCACGGTTCGAAATGCACGAAAATCGGCCTGTACACGGGGGAGGCACCCGCCTCGAAGACGAGACCGTCGGCAGAACCGCCGGGTCAAACCCGGCCGAGCTACCCGGGTTAGAAGCCTCAGAGTCGGGTTGAGCAGTCACGTTCACTCCCATCGACTTTTAGACCACTTCCCACGGTTGGAAATGCACGAAAATCGGCCTGTACACGGGGGTGGCATCCGCCTCGAAGACGAGACCGTCGGCAGAACCGCCGGGTCAAACCCGGCTGAGCTACCCGGCTTACAAGTCTCAAAGTCGGGTTGAGCAGTCACATTCACTCCCATCGACTTTTGGGCAACTTCCCACGGTTCGAAATGCACAAGATTCGGCCTGAACACGGGGACGCTCCCCCCTCGAAGGCGAGACCGTCGGCAGAACCGCCGGGTCAAACCCGGCTGAGCTACCCGGCTCGGAAGCGCCAAAGTCGGTATGAGCAGTCACGTTCACTCCCATCCCCTTTTGGACCGCTTCCCACGGTACGAAATGCATGAAAATCGGCCTGTACACGGGGGAGGCACCCGCCTCGAAGACGAGACCGTCGGCAGAACCGCCGGGTCAAACCCGGCTGAGCTACCCGGCTTACAAGTCTCAAAGTCGGGTTGAGCAGTCACATTCACTCCCATCGACTTTTGGGCAACTTCCCACGGTTCGAAATGCACAAAATTCGGCCTGAACACGGGGGACGCTCCCCCCTCGAAGGCGAGACCGTCGGCAGAACCGCCGGGTCAAACCCGGCTGAGCTACCCGGCTTAAAAGTCTCAAAGTCGGTATGAGCAGTCACATTCACCCCCATTCCCTTTTGGACCACTTCCCACGGTTGGAAATGCATGAAAATCGGCCTGGACACGGGGAGGCTCCCCCCTCGATGACGAGACCGTCGGCAGAACCGCCGGAACAAACCGGCTGAGCTACCCGGCTTACAAGTCTCAAAGTCGGTATGAGCAGACACGTCCACCCCCATTCCCTTTTGGACCACTTCCCACCGTTGGAAATGCACGAAAATCGGCCTGTACACGGGGGAGGCACCGGCCTCGAAGACGAGACCGTCGGCAGAACCGCCGGATCAAACCCGGCCGAGCTACCCGGGTTAGAAGCCTCAGAGTCGGGTTGAGCAGTCACATTCACTCCCATCCCCTTTTGAACCTCTTCCCACCGTTGGAAATGCACGAAAATCGGCCTGTACACGGGGGAGGCTCCCCCCTCGAAGGCGAGACCGTCGGCAGAACCGCCGGGTCAAACCCGGCTGAGCTACCCGGCTTAAAAGTCTCAAAGTCGGGTTGAGCAGTCACATTCACTCCCATCGACTTTTGGGCAACTTCCCACCGTTGCAAATGCATGAAAATCGGCCTGTACACGGGGGAGGCTCCGCCCTCGAAGGCGAGACCGACGGCAGAACCGCCGGGTCAAACCCGGCCGGGCTACCCGGGTTAGAAGCCTCAGAGTCGGGTTGAGCAGTCGCATTCACCCCCATCCCCTTTTGAACCTCTTCCCACCGTTGGAAATGCACGAAAATCGGCCTGTACACGGGGGAGGCACCGGCCTCGAAGACGAGACCGTCGGCAGAACCGCCGGATCAAACCCGGCCGAGCTACCCGGGTTAGAAGCCTCAGAGTCGGGTTGAGCAGTCACATTCACTCCCATCCCCTTTTGAACCTCTTCCCACCGTTGGAAATGCACGGAAATCGGCCTGTACACGGGGGAGGCTCCCCCCTCGAAGGCGAGACCGTCGCAGAACCGCCGGGTCAAACCCGGCTGAGCTACCCGGCTTACAAGTCTCAAAGTCGGTATGAGCAGACACGTCCACCCCCATTCCCTTTTGGACCACTTCCCACCGTTGGAAATGCACGAAAATCGGCCTGTACACGGGGGAGGCACCGGCCTCGAAGACGAGACCGTCGGCAGAACCGCCGGATCAAACCCGGCCGAGCTACCCGGGTTAGAAGCCTCAGAGTCGGGTTGAGCAGTCACATTCACTCCCATCCCCTTTTGAACCTCTTCCCACCGTTGGAAATGCACGAAAATCGGCCTGTACACGGGGGAGGCTCCCCCCTCGAAGGCGAGACCGTCGGCAGAACCGCCGGGTCAAACCCGGCTGAGCTACCCGGCTTAAAAGTCTCAAAGTCGGGTTGAGCAGTCACATTCACTCCCATCGACTTTTGGGCAACTTCCCACCGTTGCAAATGCATGAAAATCGGCCTGTACACGGGGGAGGCTCCGCCCTCGAAGGCGAGACCGACGGCAGAACCGCCGGGTCAAACCCGGCCGGGCTACCCGGCTCGGAAGCGCCAAAGTCGGGTTGAGCAGTCACATTCACCCCCATCCCCTTTTGGGCCACTTCCCACGGTTCGAAATGCATGAAAATCGGCCTGTACACGGGGGACGCTCCCCCCTCGAAGGCGAGGCAGTCGGCAGAACCGCCGGGTCAAACCCGGCTGAGCTACCCGGGTTAGATGCCTCAAAGTCGGGTTGAGCAGTCACATTCACCCCCATCCCCTTTCGGCCCCCTTCCCACGGTTGGAAATGCATGAAAATCGGCCTGTACACGGTGGGCGCTCCCCCCTCGAAGGTGAGACCTTCGGCAGAACCGCCGGGTCAAATCCTGCCGAGCTACCCGCGTTAGAGGTCTCAATGTCGGCTTCAGCAGTCACATTCAATCCCATTCCCGTTTGGACCTCTTCCCGCCGATGGAAATGCACAAAATTCGGCCTGAACACGCGGGGCGCTCCCCCCTCGAAGGCGAGACCGTCGCCAGAACCGCCGGGTCAAATCCGGCTGAGCTACCCGCGTTACAGGTCTCAAAGTCGGTTGAGCAGTCACGTTCACCCCCATCCCCTTTCGGACCCCTTCCCACGGTTGGAAATGCATGAAAATCGGCCTGTACACGGTGGGCGCTCCCCCCTCGAAGGTGAGACCTTCGGCAGAACCGCCGGGTCAAATCCGGCCGAGCTACCCGCGTTAGAGGTCTCAATGTCGGCTTCAGCAGTCACATTCAATCCCATTCCCGTTTGGACCTCTTCCCGCCGATGGAAATGCACAAAATTCGGCCTGAACACGCGGGACGCTCCCCCCTCGAAGGTGAGACCTTCGGCAGAACCGCCGGGTCAAATCCGGCCGAGCTACCCGCGTTAGAGGTCTCAATGTCGGCTTCAGCAGTCACATTCAATCCCATTCCCGTTTGGACCTCTTCCCGCCGATGGAAATGCACAAAATTCGGCCTGAACACGCGGGACGCTCCCCCCTCGAAGGCGAGACCGTCGCCAGAACCGCCGGGTCAAATCCGGCTGAGCTACCCGCGTTACAGGTCTCAAAGTCGGGTTGAGCAGTCACGTTCACCCCCATCCCCTTTCGGACCCCTTCCCACGGTTGGAAATGCATGAAAATCGGCCTGTACACGGTGGGCGCTCCCCCCTCGAAGGTGAGACCTTCGGCAGAACCGCCGGGTCAAATCCGGCCGAGCTACCCGCGTTAGAGGTCTCAATGTCGGCTTCAGCAGTCACATTCAATCCCATTCCCGTTTGGACCTCTTCCCGCCGATGGAAATGCACAAAATTCGGCCTGAACACGCGGGACGCTCCCCCCTCGAAGGTGAGACCTTCGGCAGAACCGCCGGGTCAAATCCGGCCGAGCTACCCGCGTTAGAGGTCTCAATGTCGGCTTCAGCAGTCACATTCAATCCCATTCCCGTTTGGACCTCTTCCCGCCGATGGAAATGCACAAAATTCGGCCTGAACACGCGGGACGCTCCCCCCTCGAAGGCGAGACCGTCGCCAGAACCGCCGGGTCAAATCCGGCTGAGCTACCCGCGTTAGAGGTCTCAAAGTCGGGTTGAGCAGTCACGTTCACCCCCATCCCCTTTCGGACCCCTTCCCACGGTTGGAAATGCATGAAAATCGGCCTGTACACGGTGGGCGCTCCCCCCTCGAAGCTGAGACCTTCGGCAGAACCGCCGGGTCAAATCCGGCCGAGCTACCCGCGTTAGAGGTCTCAATGTCGGCTTCAGCAGTCACATTCAATCCCATTCCCGTTTGGACCTCTTCCCGCCGATGGAAATGCACAAAACTCGGCCTGAACACGCGGGACGCTCCCCCCTCGAAGGTGAGACCTTCGGCAGAACCGCCGGGTCAAATCCGGCCGAGCTACCCGCGTTAGAGGTCTCAATGTCGGCTTCAGCAGTCACATTCAATCCCATTCCCGTTTGGACCTCTTCCCGCCGATGGAAATGCACAAAATTCGGCCTGAACACGCGGGACGCTCCCCCCTCGAAGGCGAGACCGTCGCCAGAACCGCCGGGTCAAATCCGGCCGAGCTACCCGCGTTAGAGGTCTCAATGTCGGCTTCAGCAGTCACATTCAATCCCATTCCCTTTTGGAACACTTCCCGCCGTTAACAATGCACGATATTCGGCCTGAACACGCGGGACGCTCCCCCCTCGAAGGTGAGACCTTCGGCAGAACCGCCGGGTCAAATCCTGCCGAGCTACCCGCGTTAGAGGTCTCAATGTCGGCTTCAGCAGTCACATTCAATCCCATTCCCGTTTGGACCTCTTCCCGCCGATGGAAATGCACAAAATTCGGCCTGAACACGCGGGACGCTCCCCCCTCGAAGGCGAGACCGTCGCCAGAACCGCCGGGTCAAATCCGGCCGAGCTACCCGCGTTAGAGGTCTCAATGTCGGCTTCAGCAGTCACATTCAATCCCATTCACGTTTGGAACACTTCCCGCCGTTAACAATGCACGATATTCGGCCTGAACACGCGGGACGCTCCCCCCTCGAAGGTGAGACCTTCGGCAGAACCGCCGGGTCAAATCCTGCCGAGCTACCCGCGTTAGAGGTCTCAATGTCGGCTTCAGCAGTCACATTCAATCCCATTCCCGTTTGGACCTCTTCCCGCCGATGGAAATGCACAAAATTCGGCCTGAACACGCGGGGCGCTCCCCCCTCGAAGGCGAGACCGTCGCCAGAACCGCCGGTCAAATCCGGCTGAGCTACCCGCGTTACAGGTCT
>NW_027310433.1:0-82104 GCF_047496795.1 Chiloscyllium punctatum
CACAGACACAGACTCACCCCCCCCCACACACACCAACCGCCCCCACACACTCACCCCACACACACACCCCAGACACACCCACACCCCCCACCACACACCCACACCCCCCACCACACACACACATTCCCCCCACACACATTCCCCCCACACACACACCCCCCCCCCACCACATTCCCCCCCCCGACACACACACACACACACACACAGACAAACACACACTCCCACACTCCCACACCCCCCCCCCCACATTACCTCCAGGGAAAGCAAGTGATTCACCCCACTCTTCACCTTGCCTGCTGCACCCACTGCTCCCCGTGCGTTCTCCTGTACACTGTGGGGAGACCAGGCTCCGATCTGGGTGACCTGGACTGGGGAACACCCCTGCTCTGACAACAGGAGCCACCCTCTGCTCCCAGTCACTTGCTGTCTCAACAACACCATCTCCCCCTCACGCCAACTTGTCCGACCTGCAACTGCTCCTGCGTGTCTCAGAATCAGAGCACCGTAAGGCATAGGAGCTGAGATTAGGCCATTCAGCCCATCGAGTCTGCTCTGCCATTCAATCATGGCTGATAGGTTTCTTAACCCCACTCTCCCACTCCCTCCCTCCCCCTTGATCCCCTTTACAATGAAGAACCTATCGATCTCAGTCTTAAATAGACTCAGTGAGCTGGGTCTTCCCAACCTTCAGTGGGAATGAATCCCACAGATTCCCCTCTCTCTGGCTGAACAAGTTTCCCCTTATCTCTGTTCGAAGAGCTCTTCCCTTTCCTCTGAGGCTGTGCCATTGGGTCCCAGTCTCTCCGACCAAATGGAAACATCTTCCCAACATCCTCTCTGTCCAGTCCTGTCAGTATTCTGGAAGTTTCTATGAGATCCCCCCACCCCCTCATCCTTCTGAACTCCATTGAGTATCGGCCCAGAGTCCTCACACATTCCTCAGCTTTCATCGCTGGGACTGTTCTGGTCAACCTCCTGGGAACACGTTCCAGGGTCAGTACATCCTTCCTGAGATACGGGGTCCAAAACGGTGTACAATACTCCCAAATGGGGTCTGACCCGAGCTTTAGAGAGCCTCAGAAATACATCCTCGCTTTTATAATCAAGTGCTCTCAAAACAAATGCTATACGTGCATTTACCTTCCCAACGACTGACCCAACCTGCAGGTTTACCTTGAGAGAATCCTGGACGAGAACTCCCAAGTCTCTCTGCCCTTCAGATTGATGAATTTTCTCCCCCTCTCTGCCTCTATTCCTCCGACAAAGTGCATGACTTCATACTTTCCCACATTATAGTCTATCTGCCACTTCTTTGCCCACCCTCTGAACCTGTCCAGATCCTTCTGCAGCCTCCCCACCTCCTCAACACGACCCATCCCTCAACCATCTTTGTTATCGTCTGCAACAGCGCCATATTTTCCAATTACGCACGACAGGAGTCAAAGCCGAATCCCCCAACATCAGAGAATAGACCACCCCCTCCATTTTGAGGGACACCTTCCCATCCCTCAACCCCCTTGTCTGCATTGGACTCTGCCCCCTTGCCCCCCCCCCCCTCCCCCAACCCCCACCCACAGGAAATCCTATTGTCGACTCTTAACACCATTTCACATCTCAATCACTCCATGAGCACCACGGGCAGTCCCTCTGTGGTTGGCGCAGGGCACCCTCACGAGCTGCACCCTCGCCAGCTCCACCGCCAGCAGAAAGCCAGTCACGTTCCCAATCCCCTCCCAGCTCCGAAGAAGAGTCACGTCAGACATGGAACATGTCTCTCTGCTGGAGCCAGTGGTGGGGGAGTGACGCTCGGCCAAGTATCTCCCGACTACTAGGGACGCAGTCCAAGTTTGAGCCGTGCAGGATTCTACAGGGAGCGTTCCCGCCTGTTAATACCACAAGTCCCCGCAACACCATCAAGAACGGGGGACAAAACCGAGGCCCCGCAAATTCACATGTCCATATTCTACACTTGAAGTCAGCTCTTCACCTACTTGATGGTGTGCAGGCTACTGAGGGCAGGCAGACACTTCTGAAAGATGAAGATGTACCGTTGGTCAACCATCCAGCCTGAGACGGAGAGAACGGATGTGTTAATCCAGCCAGATACACGTCGCTGGGAGATCAACAGAGAATCCGACTGAGGGCGAATGGACTTCACATATACACAGCCTCCTCGATCAAATAGATCAGTGTAAACCCAAACTAATCCCACTGTCACTCCATCCCCAGTCATTAACCCAAACTAATCCCACTGTCACTCCATTCTCCAGTGTCAACCCAAACTAATCTCACTGTCACTCCATTCCCCAGCCATTAACACAAACTAATCCCACTGTCACTCCATTCCCCAGCCATTAACCCAAACTAATCCCATTGTCACTCCATTCCCCAGTCATTAACCCAAACTAATCCATTGTCACTCCGTTCCCCAGTCATTAACACATACTAATCCCACTGTCACTCCATTCCCCAGTCATTAACACAAACTAATCCCACTGTCACTCCATCCCCCAGTCATTAACCCCAAACTAATCCCACTCTCACTCCATTCCCCAGCCATTAACACAAACTAATCCACTGTCACACCATTCCCCAGCCATTAACCCAAACTAATCCCATTGTCACTCCATTCCCAGTCATTAACCCAAACTAATCCCATTGTCACTCCGTTCCCCAGTCATTAACACATACTAATCCCACTGTCACTCCATTCCCCAGTCATTAACCCAAACTAATCCCACTGTCACTCCATCCCCCAGTCATTAACCCCAAACTAATCCCACTCTCACTCCATTCCCAGTCATTAACACAAACTAATCCCACTGTCACTCCATTCCCGAGTCATTAACCCAAACTAATCCCACTGTCACTCCATTCCCCAGTCATTAACCCCAAACTAATCCCACTGTCACTCCATTCCCCAGTCATTAACCCAAACTAATCCCACTGTCACTCCATTCCCCAGTCATTAACCAAACTAATCCCACTGTCACTCCATTCCCCAGTCATTAACACAAACTAATCCCACTGTCACTCCATTCCCAGTCATTAACCCAAACTAATCCCACTGTCACTCCATCCCCCAGTCATTAACCCAATTTAATCTCACTGTCAATCCATTCCCCAGTCATTAACCCAAACTAATCCCACTGTCACTCTATTCCCCAATATTAACCCAAACTAATCCCACTGTCACTCCATCCCCCAGTCATTAACCCAAACTAATCCCACTGTCACTCCATCCCCCAGTCATTAACCCAAACTAATCCACTGTCACTCCATTCCCCAGTCGGTCATTAACCCAAACTAATCCCCCTGTCACTCCATTCCCAGTCATTAACAGAAACTAATCCCACTGTCACTCCATCCCCCAGTCATTTGCCCAAACTAATCCCCCTGTCACTCCATTCCACAGTCATTAACACAAACTAATCCCACTGTCACTCCATCCCCCAGTCGTTAACCCAAACTAATCCCACTGTCACTCCATCCCCCAGGCATAAACTCAAACTAAACCCACTGTCACTCCATCCCCTAGTCATTAACACAAACTAATCCCACTGTCACTCCATCCCCCAGTCATTAACCCAAACTAATCCCACTGTCACTCCATTCCCCAGTCATTAACCCAAACTAATCCCACTGTCACTCCATCCCCCAGTCATTAACCCAAACTAATCCCACTGTCACTCCATCCCCCAGTCATTAACACAAACTAATCCCACTGTCACTCCATCCCCCAGTCATTAACCCAAACTAATCCCACTGTCACTCCATCCCCCAGTCATTAACCCAAACTAATCCCACTGTCACTCCATCCCCCAGTCATTAACCCAAACTAATCCACTGTCACTCCATCCCCTAGTCATTAACACAAACTAATCCACTGTCACTCCATTCCCCAGTCATTAACCAAACTGATCCCACTGTCACTCCATCCCCAGTCATTAACCCAAACTAATTGCACTGTCACTCCATTCCCCAGTCATTAACCAAACTAATCCCACTGTCACTCCATTCCCCAGTCATTAACCCAAACTAATCCCATTGTCACTCCATCCCCCAGTCATTAACCAAACTAATCCCACTGTCACTCCATTCCCCATTCTGTCATTAACCGAAATTAATCCCACTGTCACTCCATTCCCCAGTCATTAACCAAACTATTCCCACTGTCACTCCATTCCCAGTCGGTCATTAACCCCAAACTAATCCCACCGTCACTCTATTCCCCAATATTAACCAAAACTAATCCCACTGTCACTCCATCCCCCAGTCATTAACCCAAACTAATCCCACTGTCACTCCATTCCCCAGTCATTAACCCAAACTAATCCCACTGTCACTCCATCCCCCAGTCATTAACCCAAACTAATCCCACTGTCACTCCATTCCCCAGTCATTAACCAAACTATTCCAACTGTCACTCCATCCCCCAGTCGGTCATTAACCGAAACTAATCCCACTGTCACTCCATCCCCCAGTCATTAACCCAAACTAATCCCACTGTCACTCCATTACCCAGTCGGTCATTAACCCAAACTAATCCCACTGTCACTCCATCCCCCAGTCATTAACCCCAAACTAATCCCACTGTCACTCCATCCCCCAGTCATTAACCCCAAACTAATCCCACTGTCACTCCATCCCCCAGTCATTAACCCAAACCACTCCCACTGTCACTCCATTTCCCAGCCATTAACCCGAACTAATCCCACTGTCACTCCATTCCCCAGTCATTAACCCAAACGAATCCCACTGTCACTCCATCCCCCAGTCATTAACCCAAACTAATCCCACTGTCACTCCATTCCCCAGTCAGTGACCCAAACTAATCCCACTGTCACTCTATTCCCCAGTCACTAACCCAAACTAATCCCACTGTCACTCCATTCCCCAATATTAACCCAAACTAATCCATTGTCATTCCATTCCCCAGTCACTAACACAAACAAATCCCACTGTCACTCTATTCCCCAATATTAACCCAAACTAATCCCACTGTCACTCCATTCCCCAGTCATTAACCACAAACTAATCCCACTGTCACTCCATCCCCCAGTCATTAACCCAAACTAATCCCACTCTCACTCCATTCCCCAGTCGGTCATTAACCAAACTAATCCCACTGTCACTCCATTCCCCAGTCATTAACCAAACTAATCCCACTGTCACTCCATCCCCCAGTCATTAACCCAAACTAATCCCACTGTCACTCCATTCCCCAGTCATTAACCCAAACTAATCCCACTGTCACTCCATTCCCCAGTCATTAACCCCAAACTAATCCGATTGTGACTCCATTCCCCAGTCATTAACCCAAACTAATCCCACTGTCACTCCATCCCCCAGTCATTAACCCCAAACTAATCCCACTGTCACTCCATTCCCCAGTCATTAACCCCAAACTAATCCGATTGTGACTCCATTCCCCAGTCATTAACCCAAACGAATCCCACTGTCACTCCATTCCCCAGTCGGTCATTAACCCAAACTAATCCCACTGTCACTCCATTCCCCAGTCGGTCATTAACCCAAACTAATCCCACTGTCACTCTATTCCCCATTCTGTCATTAACCGAAACTAATCCCACTGTCACTCCATTCCCCAGTCGGTCATTAACCCCAAACTAATCCCACCGTCACTCCATTCCCCAGTCACTAACCCAAACTAATCCCACTGTCACTCCATTCCCCAAAATTAACCCAAACTAATCCCACTGTCACTCCATGCCCCAAAATTAACCCAAATTAATCCATTGTCATTCCATTCCCCATTCACTAACCCAAACAAATCCCAGTCACTCTATTCCCCAATATTAACCCAAACTAATCCCACTGTCACTCCATCCCCCAGTCATTAACCCAAACTAATCCCACTCTCACTCCATTCCCCAGTCGGTCATTAACCAAACTAATCCCACTGTCACTCCATTCCCCAGTCATTAACCAAACTAATCCCACTGTCACTCCATCCCCCAGTCATTAACCCAAACTAATCCCAGTGTCACTCCATTCCCCAGTCATTAACCCAATCTAATCCCACTGTCATTCCATTCCCCAGTCATTAGCCCCAAACTAATCCGATTGTGACTCCATTCCCTAGTCATTAACCCAAACTAATCCTACTGTCACTCTATTCCCCAGTCATTAACCCAAACTAATCCCACTGTCACTCCATGCCCCAGTCATTAACCCAAACTAATCCCACTGTCACTCCATCCCCTAGTCATTAACACAAACTAATCCCACTGTCACTCCATTCCCCAGTCATTAACCCAAACTAATTCCACTGTCACTCCATTGCCCTGTCATTAACCAAACTAATCCCACTGTCACTCCATCCCCCAGTCATGAACCCAAACTAATCCCACTGTCACTCCATTCCCCAGTCATTAACCAAACTAATCCCACTGTCACACCATTCCCCACACATTAACCAAAACTAATCCCACTGTCACTCCATTCCCCAGTTGGTCATTAACCCCAAACTAATCCCACTGTCACTCCATTCCTCAGTCATTAACCCAAACTATTCCCACTGTCACTCCATTCCACAGTCATTAACCCAAACTAATCCCATTGTCACCCCATTCCCCAGTCATTAACCCAAACTAATCCCACTGTCACTCCATCCCCCAGTCATTAACCCAAACTAATCCCACTGTCACTCCATCCCCCAGTCATTAACCCAAACGAATCCCACTGTCACTCCATTCCCCAGTCATTAACACAAACTAATCCCACTGTCACTCCATTCCCTAGTCATTAACACAAACTAATCCCACTGTCACTCCATTCCCCAGTCATTAACGCAAACTAATCCCACTGTCACTCCATCCCCCAGTCATTAACCCAAACTAATCTCACTGTCACTCCATTCCCCAGTCATTAACCCAAACGAATCCCACTGTCACTCCATCCCCCAGTCATTAACCCAAACTAATCCCACTGTCACTCCATTCCCCAGTCATTGACCCAAACTAATCCCACTGTCACTCTATTCCCCAGTCACTAACCCAAACTAATCCCACTGTCACTCCATTCCCCAATATTAACCCAAACTAATCCATTGTCATTCCATTCCCCAGTCACTAACACAAACAAATCCCACTGTCACTCTATTCCCCAATATTAACCCAAACTAATCCCACTGTCACTCCATTCCCCAGTCATTAACCACAAACTAATCCCACTGTCACTCCATCCCCCAGTCATTAACCCAAACTAATCCCACTCTCACTCCATTCCCCAGTCGGTCATTAACCAAACTAATCCCACTGTCACTCCATTCCCCAGTCATTAACCAAACTAATCCCACTGTCACTCCATCCCCCAGTCATTAACCCAAACTAATCCCACTGTCACTCCATTCCCCAGTCATTAACCCAAACTAATCCCACTGTCACTCCATTCCCCAGTCATTAACCCCAAACTAATCCGATTGTGACTCCATTCCACAGTCATTAACCCAAACTAATCCCACTGTCACTCTATCCCCCAGTCATTAACCCCAAACTAATCCCACTGTCACTCCATTCCCCAGTCATTAACCCCAAACTAATCCGATTGTGACTCCATTCCCCAGTCATTAACCCAAACGAATCCCACTGTCACTCCATCCCCAGTCATTAACCAAACTAATCCCACTGTCACTCCATTCCCCAGTCGGTCATTAACCCAAACTAATCCCACTGTCACTCTATTCCCCATTCTGTCATTAACCGAAACTAATCCCACTGTCACTCCATTCCCCAGTCGGTCATTAACCCCAAACTAATCCCACCGTCACTCCATTCCCCAGTCACTAACCCAAACTAATCCCACTGTCACTCCATTCCCCAAAATTAACCCAAACTAATCCCACTGTCACTCCATTCCCCAATATTAACCCAAACTAATCCCACTGTCACACCATTCCCCAGACATTAACCCAAACTAATCCCACTGTCACTCCATTCCCCAGTTGGTCATTAACCCCAAACTAATCTCACTGTCACTCCATTCCTCAGTCATTAACCCAAACTATTCCCACTGTCACTCCATTCCACAGTCATTAACCCAAACTAATCCCATTGTCACCCCATTCCCCAGTCATTAACCCAAACTAATCCCACTGTCACTCCATCCCCCAGTCATTAACCCAAACTAATCCCACTGTCACTCCATCCCCCAGTCATTAACCCAAACGAATCCCACTGTCACTCCATTCCCCAGTCATTAACACAAACTAATCTCACTGTCACTACATTCCCCAGTCATTAACCCAAACTAATTCCACTGTCACTCCATTCCCCAGTCATTAACCAAACTAATCCCACTGTCACTCCATCCCCCAGTCATTAACCCAAACTAATCCCACTCTCACTCCATCCCCCAGTCATTAACCCCAAACTAATCCCACTGTCACTCCATTCCCCAGTCGGTCATTAACCCAAACTAATCCCACTGTCACTCCATTCCCCAGCCATTAACCCAAACTAATCCCACTGTCACTCCATTCCCCAGTCATTAACCCAAACGAATCCCACTGTCACTCCATCCCCCAGTCATTAACCCAAACTAATCCCACTCTCACTCCATCCCCCAGTCATTAACCCCAAACTAATCCCACTGTCACTCCATTCCCCAGTCGGTCATTAACCCCAAACTAATCCCACCGTCACTCCATCCCCCAGTCATTAACCCAAACTAATCCCACTGTCACTCCATTCCCCAGTCATTAACCCAATCTAATCCCACTGTCATTCCATTCCCCAGTCATTAGCCCCAAACTAATCCGATTGTGACTCCATTCCCGAGTCATTAACCCAAACTAATCCCACTGTCACTCTATTCCCCAGTCATTAACCCAAACTAATCCCACTGTCACTCCATTCCCCAGTCATTAACCCAAACTAATCCCACTGTCACTCCATCCCCTAGTCATTAACACAAACTAATCCCACTGTCACTCCATTCCCCAGTCATTAACCCAAACTAATTCCACTGTCACTCCATTGCCCAGTCATTAACCAAACTAATCCCACTGTCACTCCATCCCCCAGTCATTAACCCAAACTAATCCCACTGTCACTCCATTCCCCAGTCATTAACCAAACTAATCCCACTGTCACACCATTCCCCAGACATTAACCCAAACTAATCCCACTGTCACTCCATTCCCCAGTTGGTCATTAACCCCAAACTAATCCCACTGTCACTCCATTCCTCAGTCATTAACCCAAACTATTCCCACTGTCACTCCATTCCACAGTCATTAACCCAAACTAATCCCATTGTCACCCCATTCCCCAGTCATTAACCCAAACTAATCCCACTGTCACTCCATCCCCCAGTCATTAACCCAAACTAATCCCACTGTCACTCCATCCCCCAGTCATTAACCCAAACGGATCCCACTGTCACTCCATTCCCCAGTCATTAACACAAACTAATCCCACTGTCACTCCATTCCCTAGTCATTAACCCAAACGAATCCCACTGTCACTCCATTCCCCAGTCATTAACACAAACTAATCCCACTGTCACTCCATTCCCTAGTCATTAACACAAACTAATCCCACTGTCACTCCATTCCCCAGTCATTAACCCAAACTAATCCCACTGTCACTCCATCCCCCAGTCATTAACCCCAACTAATCTCACTGTCACTCCATTCCCCAGTCATTAACCCAAACTAATTCCACTGTCACTCCATTCCCCAGTCATTAACCAAACTAATCCCACTGTCACTCCATCCCCCAGTCATTAACCCAAACTAATCCCACTCTCACTCCATCCCCCAGTCATTAACCCCAAACTAATCCCACTCTCACTCCATTCCCCAGTCATTAACACAAACTAATCCCACTGTCACTCCATTCCCTAGTCATTAACACAAACTAATCCCACTGTCACTCCATTCCCCAGTCATTAACCCAAACTAATCCCACTGTCACTCCATTCCCCAGTCATTAACCCAAACGAATCCCACTGTCACTCCATCCCCCAGTCATTAACGCAAACTAATCCCACTGTCACTCCATTCCCCAGTCATTGACCCAAACTAATCCCACTGTCACTCTATTCCCCAGTCACTAACACAAACTAATCCCACTGTCACTCCATTCCCCAATATTAACCCAAACTAATCCATTGTCATTCCATTCCCCAGTCACTAACACAAACAAATCCCACTGTCACTCTATTCCCCAATATTAACCCAAACTAATCCCACTGTCACTCCATTCCCCAGTCATTAACCACAAACTAATCCCACTGTCACTCCATCCCCCAGTCATTAACCCAAACTAATCCCACTCTCACTCCATTCCCCAGTCGGTCATTAACCAAACTAATCCCACTGTCACTCCATTCCCCAGTCATTAACCAAACTAATCCCACTGTCACTCCATCCCCCAGTCATTAACCCAAACTAATCCCACTGTCACTCCATTCCCCAGTCATTAACCCAAACTAAGCCCACTGTCACTCCATTCCCCAGTCATTAACCCCAAACTAATCCGATTGTGACTCCATTCCCCAGTCATTAACCCAAACTAATCCCACTGTCACTCTATCCCCCAGTCATTAACCCCAAACTAATCCCACTGTCACTCCATTCCCCAGTCATTAACCCCAAACTAATCCGATTGTGACTCCATTCCCCAGTCATTAACCCAAACGAATCCCACTGTCACTCCATCCCCCAGTCATTAACCAAACTAATCCCACTGTCACTCCATTCCCCAGTCATTAACCCAAACTAATCCCACTGTCACTCCATTCCCCAGTCATAAACCCAAACGAATCCCACTGTCACTCCATCCCCCAGTCATTAACCCAAACTAATCCCACTGTCACTCCATTCCCCAGTCATTGACCCAAACTAATCCCACTGTCACTCTATTCCCCAGTCACTAACCTAAACTAATCCCACTGTCACTCCATTCCCCAATATTAACCCAAACTAATCCATTGTCATTCCATTCCCCAGTCACTAACACAAACAAATCCCACTGTCACTCTATTCCCCAATATTAACCCAAACTAATCCCACTGTCACTCCATTCCCCAGTCATTAACCACAAACTAATCCCACTGTCACTCCATCCCCCAGTCATTAACCCAAACTAATCCCACTCTCACTCCATTCCCCAGTCGGTCATTAACCAAACTAATCCCACTGTCACTCCATTCCCCAGTCATTAACCAAACTAATCCCACTGTCACTCCATCCCCCAGTCATTAACCCAAACTAATCCCACTGTCACTCCATTCCCCAGTCATTAACCCAAACTAATCCCACTGTCACTCCATTCCCCAGTCATTAACCCCAAACTAATCCGATTGTGACTCCATTCCCCAGTCATTAACCCAAACTAATCCCACTGTCACTCTATCCCCCAGTCATTAACCCCAAACTAATCCCACTGTCACTCCATTCCCTAGTCATTAACCCCAAACTAATCCGATTGTGACTCCATTCCCCAGTCATTAACCCAAACGAATCCCACTGTCACTCCATCCCCCAGTCATTAACCAAACTAATCCCACTGTCACTCCATTCCCCAGTCGGTCATTAACCCAAACTAATCCCACTGTCACTCTATTCCCCATTCTGTCATTAACCGAAACTAATCCCACTGTCACTCCATTCCCCAGTCGGTCATTAACCCCAAACTAATCCCACCGTCACTCCATTCCCCAGTCACTAACCCAAACTAATCCCACTGTCACTCCATTCCCCAAAATTAACCCAAACTAATCCCACTGTCATTCCATTCCCCAATATTAACCCAAACTAATCCCACTGTCACACCATTCCCCAGACATTAACCCAAACTAATCCCATTGTCACTCCATTCCCCAGTTGGTCATTAACCCCAAACTAATCCCACTGTCACTCCATTCCTCAGTCATTAACCCAAACTATTCCCACTGTCACTCCATTCCACAGTCATTAACCCAAACTAATCCCATTGTCACCCCATTCCCCAGTCATTAACCCCAAACTAATCCGATTGTGACTCCATTCCCCAGTCATTAACCCAAACGAATCCCACTGTCACTCCATCCCCCAGTCATTAACCAAACTAATCCCACTGTCACTCTATTCCCCATTCTGTCATTAACCGAAACTAATCCCACTGTCACACCATTCCCCAGTCATTAACCAAACTAATCCCACTGTCACTCCATCCCCCAGTCATTAACCCAAACTAATCCCACTCTCACTCCATCCCCCAGTCATTAACCCCAAACTAATCCCACTGTCACTCCATTCCCCAGTCGGTCATTAACCCAAACTAATCCCACTGTCACTCCATTCCGCAGCCATTAACCCAAACTAATCCCACTGTCACTCCATTCCCCAGTCATTAACCCAAACTAATCCCACTGTCACTCCATTCCCCAGTCATTAACCAAACTAATCCCACTGTCACTCTATTCCCCATTCTGTCATTAACCGAAACTAATCCCACTGTCACTCCATTCCCCAGTCGGTCATTAACCCCAAACTAATCCCACCGTCACTCCATCCCCCAGTCATTAACCCAAACTAATCCCACTGTCACTCCATTCCCCAGTCATTAACCCAATCTAATCCCACTGTCATTCCATTCCCCAGTCATTAACCCAAACTAATCCCACTGTCACTCTATTCCCCAGTCATTAACCCAAACTAATCCCACTGTCACTCCATTCCCCAGTCATTAACCCAAACTAATCCCACTGTCACTCCATCCCCTAGTCATTAACACAAACTAATCCCACTGTCACTCCATTCCCCAGTCATTAACCCAAACTAATTCCACTGTCAATCCATTGCCCAGTCATTAACCAAACTAATCCCACTGTCACTCCTTCCCCCAGTCATTAACCCAAACTAATTCCACTGTCACTCCATTCCCCAGTCATTAACCAAACTAATCCCACTGTCACACCATTCCCCAGACATTAACCCAAACTAATCCCACTGTCACTCCATTCCCCAGTTGGTCATTAACCCCAAACTAATCCCACTGTCACTCCATTCCTCAGTCATTAACCCAAACTATTCCCACTGTCACTCCATTCCACAGTCATTAACCCAAACTAATCCCATTGTCACCCCATTCCCCAGTCATTAACCCAAACTAATCCCACTGTCACTCCATCCCCCAGTCATTAACCCAAACTAATCCCACTGTCACTCCATCCCCCAGTCATTAACCCAAACGGATCCCACTGTCACTCCATTCCCCAGTCATTAACACAAACTAATCCCACTGTCACTCCATTCCCTAGTCATTAACACAAACTAATCCCACTGTCACTCCATTCCCCAGTCATTAACCCAAACTAATCCCACTGTCACTCCATCCCCCAGTCATTAACCCCAAACTAATCCCACTGTCACTCCATTCCCCAGTCATTAACCCCAAACTAATCCGATTGTGACTCCATTCCCCAGTCATTAACCCAAACGAATCCCACTGTCACTCCATTCCCCAGTCGGTCATTAACCCAAACTAATCCCACTGTCACTCCATTCCCCAGTCGGTCATTAACCCAAACTAATCCCACTGTCACTCTATTCCCCATTCTGTCATTAACCGAAACTAATCCCACTGTCACTCCATTCCCCAGTCGGTCATTAACCCCAAACTAATCCCACCGTCACTCCATTCCCCAGTCACTAACCCAAACTAATCCCACTGTCACTCCATTCCCCAAAATTAACCCAAACTAATCCCACTGTCACTCCATGCCCCAAAATTAACCCAAATTAATCCATTGTCATTCCATTCCCCATTCACTAACCCAAACAAATCCCAGTCACTCTATTCCCCAATATTAACCCAAACTAATCCCACTGTCACTCCATCCCCCAGTCATTAACCCAAACTAATCCCACTCTCACTCCATTCCCCAGTCGGTCATTAACCAAACTAATCCCACTGTCACTCCATTCCCCAGTCATTAACCAAACTAATCCCACTGTCACTCCATCCCCCAGTCATTAACCCAAACTAATCCCAGTGTCACTCCATTCCCCAGTCATTAACCGAATCTAATCCCACTGTCATTCCATTCCCCAGTCATTAGCCCCAAACTAATCCGATTGTGACTCCATTCCCTAGTCATTAACCCAAACTAATCCTACTGTCACTCTATTCCCCAGTCATTAACCCAAACTAATCCCACTGTCACTCCATGCCCCAGTCATTAACCCAAACTAATCCCACTGTCACTCCATCCCCTAGTCATTAACACAAACTAATCCCACTGTCACTCTATTCCCCAGTCACTAACCCAAACTAATCCCACTGTCACTCCATTCCCCAATATTAACCCAAACTAATCCATTGTCATTCCATTCCCCAGTCACTAACACAAACAAATCCCACTGTCACTCTATTCCCCAATATTAACCCAAACTAATCCCACTGTCACTCCATGCCCCAGTCATTAACCCAAACTAATCCCACTGTCACTCCATCCCCTAGTCATTAACACAAACTAATCCCACTGTCACTCCATTCCCCAGTCATTAACCCAAACTAATTCCACTGTCACTCCATTGCCCTGTCATTAACCAAACTAATCCCACTGTCACTCCATCCCCCAGTCATGAACCCAAACTAATCCCACTGTCACTCCATTCCCCAGTCATTAACCAAACTAATCCCACTGTCACACCATTCCCCACACATTAACCAAAACTAATCCCACTGTCACTCCATTCCCCAGTTGGTCATTAACCCCAAACTAATCCCACTGTCACTCCATTCCTCAGTCATTAACCCAAACTATTCCCACTGTCACTCCATTCCACAGTCATTAACCCAAACTAATCCCATTGTCACCCCATTCCCCAGTCATTAACCCAAACTAATCCCACTGTCACTCCATCCCCCAGTCATTAACCCAAACTAATCCCACTGTCACTCCATCCCCCAGTCATTAACCCAAACGAATCCCACTGTCACTCCATTCCCCAGTCATTAACACAAACTAATCCCACTGTCACTCCATTCCCTAGTCATTAACACAAACTAATCCCACTGTCACTCCATTCCCCAGTCATTAACGCAAACTAATCCCACTGTCACTCCATCCCCCAGTCATTAACCCAAACTAATCTCACTGTCACTCCATTCCCCAGTCATTAACCCAAACGAATCCCACTGTCACTCCATCCCCCAGTCATTAACCCAAACTAATCCCACTGTCACTCCATTCCCCAGTCATTGACCCAAACTAATCCCACTGTCACTCTATTCCCCAGTCACTAACCCAAACTAATCCCACTGTCACTCCATTCCCCAATATTAACCCAAACTAATCCATTGTCATTCCATTCCCCAGTCACTAACACAAACAAATCCCACTGTCACTCTATTCCCCAATATTAACCCAAACTAATCCCACTGTCACTCCATTCCCCAGTCATTAACCACAAACTAATCCCACTGTCACTCCATCCCCCAGTCATTAACCCAAACTAATCCCACTCTCACTCCATTCCCCAGTCGGTCATTAACCAAACTAATTCCACTGTCACTCCATTCCCCAGTCATTAACCAAACTAATCCCACTGTCACTCCATCCCCCAGTCATTAACCCAAACTAATCCCACTGTCACTCCATTCCCCAGTCATTAACCCAAACTAATCCCACTGTCACTCCATTCCCCAGTCATTAACCCCAAACTAATCCGATTGTGACTCCATTCCACAGTCATTAACCCAAACTAATCCCACTGTCACTCTATCCCCCAGTCATTAACCCCAAACTAATCCCACTGTCACCCCATTCCCCAGTCATTAACCCCAAACTAATCCGATTGTGACTCCATTCCCCAGTCATTAACCCAAACTAATCCCACTGTCACTCCATTCCCCAGTCGGTCATTAACCCAAACTAATCCCACTGTCACTCTATTCCCCATTCTGTCATTAACCGAAACTAATCCCACTGTCACTCCATTCCCCAGTCGGTCATTAACCCCAAACTAATCCCACCGTCACTCCATTCCCCAGTCACTAACCCAAACTAATCCCACTGTCACTCCATTCCCCAAAATTAACCCAAACTAATCCCACTGTCACTCCATTCCCCAATATTAACCCAAACTAATCCCACTGTCACACCATTCCCCAGACATTAACCCAAACTAATCCCACTGTCACTCCATTCCCCAGTTGGTCATTAACCCCAAACTAATCTCACTGTCACTCCATTCCTCAGTCATTAACCCAAACTATTCCCACTGTCACTCCATTCCACAGTCATTAACCCAAACTAATCCCATTGTCACCCCATTCCCCAGTCATTAACCCAAACTAATCCCACTGTCACTCCATCCCCCAGTCATTAACCCAAACTAATCCCACTGTCACTCCATCCCCCAGTCATTAACCCAAACGAATCCCACTGTCACTCCATTCCCCAGTCATTAACACAAACTAATCTCACTGTCACTCCATTCCCCAGTCATTAACCCAAACTAATTCCACTGTCACTCCATTCCCCAGTCATTAACCAAACTAATCCCACTGTCACTCCATCCCCCAGTCATTAACCCAAACTAATCCCACTCTCACTCCATCCCCCAGTCATTAACCCCAAACTAATCCCACTGTCACTCCATTCCCCAGTCGGTCATTAACCCAAACTAATCCCACTGTCACTCCATTCCCCAGCCATTAACCCAAACTAATCCCACTGTCACTCCATTCCCCAGTCATTAACCCAAACGAATCCCACTGTCACTCCATCCCCCAGTCATTAACCCAAACTAATCCCACTCTCACTCCATCCCCCAGTCATTAACCCCAAACTAATCCCACTGTCACTCCATTCCCCAGTCGGTCATTAACCCCAAACTAATCCCACCGTCACTCCATCCCCCAGTCATTAACCCAAACTAATCCCACTGTCACTCCATTCCCCAGTCATTAACCCAATCTAATCCCACTGTCATTCCATTCCCCAGTCATTAGCCCCAAACTAATCCGATTGTGACTCCATTCCCGAGTCATTAACCCAAACTAATCCCACTGTCACTCTATTCCCCAGTCATTAACCCAAACTAATCCCACTGTCACTCCATTCCCCAGTCATTAACCCAAACTAATCCCACTGTCACTCCATCCCCTAGTCATTAACACAAACTAATCCCACTGTCACTCCATTCCCCAGTCATTAACCCAAACTAATTCCACTGTCACTCCATTGCCCAGTCATTAACCAAACTAATCCCACTGTCACTCCATCCCCCAGTCATTAACCCAAACTAATCCCACTGTCACTCCATTCCCCAGTCATTAACCAAACTAATCCCACTGTCACACCATTCCCCAGACATTAACCCAAACTAATCCCACTGTCACTCCATTCCCCAGTTGGTCATTAACCCCAAACTAATCCCACTGTCACTCCATTCCTCAGTCATTAACCCAAACTATTCCCACTGTCACTCCATTCCACAGTCATTAACCCAAACTAATCCCATTGTCACCCCATTCCCCAGTCATTAACCCAAACTAATCCCACTGTCACTCCATCCCCCAGTCATTAACCCAAACTAATCCCACTGTCACTCCATCCCCCAGTCATTAACCCAAACGGATCCCACTGTCACTCCATTCCCCAGTCATTAACACAAACTAATCCCACTGTCACTCCATTCCCTAGTCATTAACCCAAACGAATCCCACTGTCACTCCATTCCCCAGTCATTAACACAAACTAATCCCACTGTCACTCCATTCCCTAGTCATTAACACAAACTAATCCCACTGTCACTCCATTCCCCAGTCATTAACCCAAACTAATCCCACTGTCACTCCATCCCCCAGTCATTAACCCAAACTAATCTCACTGTCACTCCATTCCCCAGTCATTAACCCAAACTAATTCCACTGTCACTCCATTCCCCAGTCATTAACCAAACTAATCCCACTGTCACTCCATCCCCCAGTCATTAACCCAAACTAATCCCACTCTCACTCCATCCCCCAGTCATTAACCCCAAACTAATCCCACTCTCACTCCATTCCCCAGTCATTAACACAAACTAATCCCACTGTCACTCCATTCCCTAGTCATTAACACAAACTAATCCCACTGTCACTCCATTCCCCAGTCATTAACCCAAACTAATCCCACTGTCACTCCATTCCCCAGTCATTAACCCAAACGAATCCCACTGTCACTCCATCCCCCACTCATTAACGCAAACTAATCCCACTGTCACTCCATTCCCCAGTCATTGACCCAAACTAATCCCACTGTCACTCTATTCCCCAGTCACTAACCCAAATTAATCCCACTGTCACTCCATTCCCCAATATTAACCCAAACTAATCCATTGTCATTCCATTCCCCAGTCACTAACACAAACAAATCCCACTGTCACTCTATTCCCCAATATTAACCCAAACTAATCCCACTGTCACTCCATTCCCCAGTCATTAACCACAAACTAATCCCACTGTCACTCCATCCCCCAGTCATTAACCCAAACTAATCCTACTCTCACTCCATTCCCCAGTCGGTCATTAACCAAACTAATCCCACTGTCACTCCATTCCCCAGTCATTAACCAAACTAATCCCACTGTCACTCCATCCCCCAGTCATTAACCCAAACTAATCCCACTGTCACTCCATTCCCCAGTCATTAACCCAAACTAATCCCACTGTCACTCCATTCCCCAGTCATTAACCCCAAACTAATCCGATTGTGACTCCATTCCCCAGTCATTAACCCAAACTAATCCCACTGTCACTCTATCCCCCAGTCATTAACCCCAAACTAATCCCACTGTCACTCCATTCCCCAGTCATTAACCCCAAACTAATCCGATTGTGACTCCATTCCCCAGTCATTAACCCAAACGAATCCCACTGTCACTCCATCCCCCAGTCATTAACCAAACTAATCCCACTGTCACTCCATTCCCCAGTCATTAACCCAAACTAATCCCACTGTCACTCCATTCCCCAGTCATAAACCCAAACGAATCCCACTGTCACTCCATCCCCCAGTCATTAACCCAAACTAATCCCACTGTCACTCCATTCCCCAGTCATTGACCCAAACTAATCCCACTGTCACTCTATTCCCCAGTCACTAACCTAAACTAATCCCACTGTCACTCCATTCCCCAATATTAACCCAAACTAATCCATTGTCATTCCATTCCCCAGTCACTAACACAAACAAATCCCACTGTCACTGTATTCCCCAATATTAACCCAAACTAATCCCACTGTCACTCCATTCCCCAGTCATTAACCACAAACTAATCCCACTGTCACTCCATCCCCCAGTCATTAACCCAAACTAATCCCACTCTCACTCCATTCCCCAGTCGGTCATTAACCAAACTAATCCCACTGTCACTCCATTCCCCAGTCATTAACCAAACTAATCCCACTGTCACTCCATCCCCCAGTCATTAACCCAAACTAATCCCACTGTCACTCCATTCCCCAGTCATTAACCCAAACTAATCCCACTGTCACTCCATTCCCCAGTCATTAACCCCAAACTAATCCGATTGTGACTCCATTCCCCAGTCATTAACCCAAACTAATCCCACTGTCACTCTATCCCCCAGTCATTAACCCCAAACTAATCCCACTGTCACTCCATCCCCCAGTCATTAACCCAAACGAATCCCACTGTCACTCCATTCCCCAGTCATTAACACAAACTAATCTCACTGTCACTCCATTCCCCAGTCATTAACCCAAACTAATTCCACTGTCACTCCATTCCCCAGTCATTAACCAAACTAATCCCACTGTCACTCCATCCCCCAGTCATTAACCCAAACTAATCCCACTCTCACTCCATCCCCCAGTCATTAACCCCAAACTAATCCCACTGTCACTCCATTCCCCAGTCGGTCATTAACCCAAACTAATCCCACTGTCACTCCATTCCCCAGCCATTAACCCAAACTAATCCCACTGTCACTCCATTCCCCAGTCATTAACCCAAACGAATCCCACTGTCACTCCATCCCCCAGTCATTAACCAAACTAATCCCACTGTCACTCTATTCCCCATTCTGTCATTAACCGAAACTAATCCCACTGTCACTCCATTCCCCAGCCATTAACCCAAACTAATCCCACTGTCACTCCATCCCCTAGTCATTAACACAAACTAATCCCACTGTCACTCCATTCCCCAGTCATTAACCCAAACTAATTCCACTGTCAATCCATTGCCCAGTCATTAACCAAACTAATCCCACTGTCACTCCTTCCCCCAGTCATTAACCCAAACTAATCCCACTGTCACTCCATTCCCCAGTCATTAACCAAACTAATCCCACTGTCACACCATTCCCCAGACATTAACCCAAACTAATCCCACTGTCACTCCATTCCCCAGTTGGTCATTAACCCCAAACTAATCCCACTGTCACTCCATTCCTCAGTCATTAACCCAAACTATTCCCACTGTCACTCCATTCCACAGTCATTAACCCAAACTAATCCCATTGTCACCCCATTCCCCAGTCATTAACCCAAACTAATCCCACTGTCACTCCATCCCCCAGTCATTAACCCAAACTAATCCCACTGTCACTCCATCCCCCAGTCATTAACCCAAACGGATCCCACTGTCACTCCATTCCCCAGTCATTAACACAAACTAATCCCACTGTCACTCCATTCCCTAGTCATTAACACAAACTAATCCCACTGTCACTCCATTCCCCAGTCATTAACCCAAACTAATCCCACTGTCACTCCATCCCCCAGTCATTAACCCAAACTAATCTCACTGTCACTCCATTCCCCAGTCATTAACCCAAACTAATTCCACTGTCACTCCATTCCCCAGTCATTAACCAAACTAATCCCACTGTCACTCCATCCCCCAGTCATTAACCCAAACTAATCCCACTCTCACTCCATCCCCCAGTCATTAACCCCAAACTAATCCCACTCTCACTCCATTCCCCAGTCATTAACACAAACTAATCCCACTGTCACTCCATTCCCTAGTCATTAACACAAACTAATCCCACTGTCACTCCATTCCCCAGTCATTAACCCAAACTAATCCCACTGTCACTCCATTCCCCAGTCATTAACCCAAACGAATCCCACTGTCACTCCATCCCCCAGTCATTAACCCAAACTAATCCCACTGTCACTCTATTCCCCAATATTAACCCAAACTAATCCCACTGTCACTCCATTCCCCAGTCATTAACCACAAACTAATCCCACTGTCACTCCATCCCCCAGTCATTAACCCAAACTAATCCCACTCTCACTCCATTCCCCAGTCGGTCATTAACCAAACTAATCCCACTGTCACTCCATTCCCCAGTCATTAACCAAACTAATCCCACTGTCACTCCATCCCCCAGTCATTAACCCAAACTAATCCCACTGTCACTCCATTCCCCAGTCATTAACCCAAACTAATCCCACTGTCACTCCATTCCCCAGTCATTAATCCCAAACTAATCCGATTGTGACTCCATTCCCCAGTCATTAACCCAAACTAATCCCACTGTCACTCTATCCCCCAGTCATTAACCCCAAACTAATCCCACTGTCACTCCATTCCCCAGTCATTAACCCCAAACTAATCCGATTGTGACTCCATTCCCCAGTCATTAACCCAAACGAATCCCACTGTCACTCCATCCCCCAGTCATTAACCAAACTAATCCCACTGTCACTCCATTCCCCAGTCGGTCATTAACCCAAACTAATCCCACTGTCACTCTATTCCCCATTCTGTCATTAACCGAAACTAATCCCACTGTCACTCCATTCCCCAGTCGGTCATTAACCCCAAACTAATCCCACCGTCACTCCATTCCCCAGTCACTAACCCAAACTAATCCCACTGTCACTCCATTCCCCAAAATTAACCCAAACTAATCCCACTGTCACTCCATTCCCCAATATTAACCCAAACTAATCCCACTGTCACACCATTCCCCAGACATTAACCCAAACTAATCCCATTGTCACTCCATTCCCCAGTTGGTCATTAACCCCAAACTAATCCCACTGTCACTCCATTCCTCAGTCATTAACCCAAACTATTCCCACTGTCACTCCATTCCACAGTCATTAACCCAAAATAATCCCATTGTCACCCCATTCCCCAGTCATTAACCCAAACTAATACCACTGTCACTCCATCCCCCAGTCATTAACCCAAACTAATCCCACTGTCACTCCATCCCCCAGTCATTAACCCAAACGAATCCCACTGTCACTCCATTCCCCAGTCATTAACACAAACTAATCTCACTGTCACTCCATTCCCCAGTCATTAACCCAAACTAATTCCACTGTCACTCCATTCCCCAGTCATTAACCAAACTAATCCCACTGTCACTCCATCCCCCAGTCATTAACCCAAACTAATCCCACTCTCACTCCATCCCCCAGTCATTAACCCCAAACTAATCCCACTGTCACTCCATTCCCCAGTCGGTCATTAACCCAAACTAATCCCAGTGTCACTCCATTCCCCAGCCATTAACCCAAACTAATCCCACTGTCACTCCATTCCCCAGTCATTAACCCAAACGAATCCCACTGTCACTCCATCCCCCAGTCATTAACCAAACTAATCCCACTGTCACTCTATTCCCCATTCTGTCATTAACCGAAACTAATCCCACTGTCACTCCATTCCCCAGTCGGTCATTAACCCCAAACTAATCCCACCGTCACTCCATCCCCCAGTCATTAACCCAAACTAATCCCACTGTCACTCCATTCCCCAGTCATTAACCCAATCTAATCCCACTGTCATTCCATTCCCCAGTCATAGGCCCCAAACTAATCCGATTGTGACTCCATTCCCCAGTCATTAACCCAAACTAATCCCACTGTCACTCTATTCCCCAGTCATTAACCCAAACTAATCCCACTGTCACTCCATTCCCCAGTCATTAACCCAAACTAATCCCACTGTCACTCCATCCCCTAGTCATTAACACAAACTAATCCCACTGTCACTCCATTCCCCAGTCATTAACCCAAACTAATTCCACTGTCAATCCATTGCCCAGTCATTAACCAAACTAATCCCACTGTCACTCCTTCCCCCAGTCATTAACCCAAACTAATCCCACTCTCACTCCATTCCCCAGTCATTAACCAAACTAATCCCACTGTCACACCATTCCCCAGACATTAACCCAAACTAATCCCACTGTCACTCCATTCCCCAGTTGGTCATTAACCCCAAACTAATCCCACTGTCACTCCATTCCTCAGTCATTAACCCAAACTATTCCCACTGTCACTCCATTCCACAGTCATTAACCCAAACTAATCCCATTGTCACCCCATTCCCCAGTCATTAACCCAAACTAATCCCACTGTCACTCCATCCCCCAGTCATTAACCCAAACTAATCCCACTGTCACTCCATCCCCCAGTCATTAACCCAAACGGATCCCACTGTCACTCCATTCCCCAGTCATTAACACAAACTAATCCCACTGTCACTCCATTCCCTAGTCATTAACACAAACTAATCCCACTGTCACTCCATTCCCCAGTCATTAACCCAAACTAATCCCACTGTCACTCCATCCCCCAGTCATTAACCCAAACTAATCTCACTGTCACTCCATTCCCCAGTCATTAACCCAAACTAATTCCACTGTCACTCCATTCCCCAGTCATTAACCAAACTAATCCCACTGTCACTCCATCCCCCAGTCATTAACCCAAACTAATCCCACTCTCACTCCATCCCCCAGTCATTAACCCCAAACTAATCCCACTCTCACTCCATTCCCCAGTCATTAACACAAACTAATCCCACTGTCACTCCATTCCCTAGTCATTAACACAAACTAATCCCACTGTCACTCCATTCCCCAGTCATTAACCCAAACTAATCCCACTGTCACTCCATTCCCCAGTCATTAACCCAAACGAATCCCACTGTCACTCCATCCCCCAGTCATTAACCCAAACTAATCCCACTGTCACTCCATTCCCCAGTCATTGACCCAAACTAATCCCACTGTCACTCTATTCCCCAGTCACTAACCCAAACTAATCCCACTGTCACTCCATTCCCCAATATTAACCCAAACTAATCCCACTGTCACTCCATTCCCCAGTCATTAACCACAAACTAATCCCACTGTCACTCCATCCCCCAGTCATTAACCCAAACTAATCCCACTCTCACTCCATTCCCCAGTCGGTCATTAACCAAACTAATCCCACTGTCACTCCATTCCCCAGTCATTAACCAAACTAATCCCACTGTCACTCCATCCCCCAGTCATTAACCCAAACTAATCCCACTGTCACTCCATTCCCCAGTCATTAACCCCAAACTAATCCGATTGTGACTCCATTCCCCAGTCATTAACCCAAACTAATCCCACTGTCACTCTATCCCCCAGTCATTAACCCCAAACTAATCCCACTGTCACTCGATTCCCCAGTCATTAACCCCAAACTAATCCGATTGTGACTCCATTCCCCAGTCATTAACCCAAACGAATCCCACTGTCACTCCATCCCCCAGTCATTAACCAAACTAATCCCACTGTCACTCCATTCCCCAGTCGGTCATTAACCCAAACTAATCCCACTGTCACTCTATTCCCCATTCTGTCATTAACCGAAACTAATCCCACTGTCACTCCATTCCCCAGTCGGTCATTAACCCCAAACTAATCCCACCGTCACTCCATTCCCCAGTCACTAACCCAAACTAATCCCACTGTCACTCCATTCCCCAAAATTAACCCAAACTAATCCCACTGTCACTCCATTCCCCAATATTAACCCAAACTAATCCCACTGTCACACCATTCCCCAGACATTAACCCAAACTAATCCCACTGTCACTCCATTCCCCAGTTGGTCATTAACCCCAAACTAATCCCACTGTCACTCCATTCCTCAGTCATTAACCCAAACTATTCCCACTGTCACTCCATCCCCCAGTCATTAACCCAAACTAATCCCACTGTCACTCCATCCCCCAGTCATTAACCCAAACTAATCTCACTGTCACTCCATTCCCCAGTCATTAACCCAAACTAATTCCACTGTGACTCCATTCCCCAGTCATTAACCAAACTAATCCCACTGTCACTCCATCCCCCAGTCATTAACCCAAACTAATCCCACTCTCACTCCATCCCCCAGTCATTAACCACAAACTAATCCCACTGTCACTCCATTCCCCAGTCGGTCGTTAACCCAAACTAATCCCACTGTCACTCCATTCCCCAGCCATTAACCCAAACTAATCCCACTGTCACTCCATTCCCCAGTCATTAACCGAAACGAATCCCACTGTCACTCCATCCCCCAGTCATTAACCAAACTAATCCCACTGTCACTCTATTCCCCATTCTGTCATTAACCGAAACTAATCCCACTGTCACTCCATTCCCCAGTCGGTCATTAACCCCAAACTAATCCCACCGTCACTCCATCCCCCAGTCATTAACCCAAACTAATCCCACTGTCACTCCATTCCCCAGTCATTAACCCAAACTAATCCCACTGTCACTCCATTCGCCAGTCATTAACCCCAAACTAATCCGATTGTGACTCCATTCCCCAGTCATTAACCCAAACTAATCCCACTGTCACTCCATCCCCCAGTCATTAACCAAACTAATCCCACTGTCACTCCATTCCCCAGTCGGTCATTAACCCAAACTAATCCCACTGTCACTCTATTCCCCATTCTGTCATTAACCGAAACTAATCCCACTGTCACTCCATTCCCCAGTCGGTCATTAACCCCAAACTAATCCCACCGTCACTCCATTCCCCAGTCACTAACCCAAACTAATCCCACTGTCACTCCATTCCCCAAAATTAACCCAAACTAATCCCACTGTCACTCCATGCCCCAAAATTAACCCAAATTAATCCATTGTCATTCCATTCCCCATTCACTAACCCAAACAAATCCCAGTCACTCTATTCCCCAATATTAACCCAAACTAATCCCACTGTCACTCCATCCCCCACTCATTAACCAAACTAATCCCACTGTCACTCCATTCCCCAGTCACTAACCAAACTAATCCCACTGTCACTCCATCCCCCAGTCATTAACCCAAACTAATTCCACTGTCACTCCATTCCCCAGTCATTAACCAAACTAATCCCACTGTCACTCCATCCCCCAGTCATTAACCCAAACTAATCCCACTGTCACTCCATCCCCCAGTCATTAACCCAAACGAATCCCACTGTCACTCCATTCCCCAGTCATTAACACAAACTAATCCCACTGTCACTCCATTCCCTAGTCATTAACACAAACTAATCCCACTGTCACTCCATTCCCCAGTCATTAACCCAAACTAATCCCACTGTCACTCCATCCCCCAGTCATTAACCCAAACTAATCTCACTGTCACTCCATTCCCCAGTCATTAACCCAAACTAATTCCACTGTCACTCCATTCCCCAGTCATTAACCAAACTAATCCCACTGTCACTCCATCCCCCAGTCATTAACCCAAACTAATCCCACTCTCACTCCATCCCCCAGTCATTAACCCCAAACTAATCCCACTGTCACTCCATTCCCCAGTCGGTCATTAACCCAAACTAATCCCACTGTCACTCCATTCCCCTGCCATTAACCCAAACTAATCCCACTGTCACTCCATTCCCCAGCCATTAACCCAATCTAATCCCACTGTCATTCCATTCCCCAGTCATTAGCCCCAAACTAATCCGATTGTGACTCCATTCCCCAGTCATTAACCCAAACTAATCCCACTGTCACTCTATTCCCCAGTCATTAACCCAAACTAATCCCACTGTCACTCCATTCCCCAGTCATTAACCCAAACTAATCCCACTGTCACTCCATCCCCCAGTCATTAACCAAACTAATCCCACTGTCACTCCATTCCCCAGTCGGTCATTAACCCAAACTAATCCCACTGTCACTCTATTCCCCATTCTGTCAGTAACCGAAACTAATCCCACTGTCACTCCATTCCCCAGTCGGTCATTAACCCCAAACTAATCCCACCGTCACTCCATTCCCCAGTCACTAACCCAAACTAATCCCACTGTCACTCCATTCCCCAAAATTAACCCAAACTAATCCCACTGTCACTCCATGCCCCAAAATTAACCCAAATTAATCCATTGTCATTCCATTCCCCATTCACTAACCCAAACAAATCCCAGTCACTCTATTCCCCAATATTAACCCAAACTAATCCCACTGTCACTCCATCCCCCAGTCATTAACCCAAACTAATCCCACTCTCACTCCATTCCCCAGTCGATCATTAACCAAACTAATCCCACTGTCACTCCATCCCCTAGTCATTAACACAAACTAATCCCACTGTCACTCCATTCCCCAGTCATTAACCCAAACTAATTCCACTGTCACTCCATTGCCCAGTCATTAACCAAACTAATCCCACTGTCACTCCATCCCCCAGTCATTAACCCAAACCAATCCCACTGTCACTCCATTCCCCAGTCATTAACCAAACTAATCCCACTGTCACTCCATTCCCCAGTCACTAACCAAACTAATCCCACTGTCACTCCATCCCCCAGTCATTAACCCAAACTAATTCCACTGTCACTCCATTCCCCAGTCATTAACCAAACTAATCCCACTGTCACTCCATCCCCCAGTCATTAACCCAAACTAATCCCACTGTCACTCCATCCCCCAGTCATTAACCCAAACGAATCCCACTGTCACTCCATTCCCCAGTCATTAACACAAACTAATCCCACTGTCACTCCATTCCCTAGTCATTAACACAAACTAATCCCACTGTCACTCCATTCCCCAGTCATTAACCCAAACTAATCCCACTGTCACTCCATCCCCCAGTCATTAACCCAAACTAATCTCACTGT
Organism: Chiloscyllium punctatum; assembly: GCF_047496795.1. Classification (NCBI taxonomy): domain Eukaryota; kingdom Metazoa; phylum Chordata; class Chondrichthyes; order Orectolobiformes; family Hemiscylliidae; genus Chiloscyllium; species Chiloscyllium punctatum. Next base: position 27,876 of record NW_027310433.1, read on the forward strand.
CACTCCATTCCCCAGTCATTAACCCAAACTAATTCTACTGTCACTCCATTCCCCAGTCATTAACCAAACTAATCCCACTGTCACTCCATCCCCCAGTCATTAACCCAAACTAATCCCACTCTCACTCCATCCCCCAGTCATTAACCCCAAACTAATCCCACTGTCACTCCATTCCCCAGTCGGTCATTAACCCAAACTAATCCCACTGTCACTCCATTCCCCTGCCATTAACCCAAACTAATCCCACTGTCACTCCATTCCCCAGCCATTAACCCAATCTAATCCCACTGTCATTCCATTCCCCAGTCATTAGCCCCAAACTAATCCGATTGTGACTCCATTCCCCAGTCATTAACCCAAACTAATCCCACTGTCACTCTATTCCCCAGTCATTAACCCAAACTAATCCCACTGTCACTCCATTCCCCAGTCATTAACCCAAACTAATCCCACTGTCACTCCATCCCCCAGTCATTAACCAAACTAATCCCACTGTCACTGCATTCCCCAGTCGGTCATTAACCCAAACTAATCCCACTGTCACTCTATTCCCCATTCTGTCATTAACCGAAACTAATCCCACTGTCACTCCATTCCCCAGTCGGTCATTAACCCCAAACTAATCCCACCGTCACTCCATTCCCCAGTCACTAACCCAAACTAATCCCACTGTCACTCCATTCCCCAAAATTAACCCAAACTAATCCCACTGTCACTCCATGCCCCAAAATTAACCCAAATTAATCCATTGTCATTCCATTCCCCATTCACTAACCCAAACAAATCCCAGTCACTCTATTCCCCAATATTAACCCAAACTAATCCCACTGTCACTCCATCCCCCAGTCATTAACCCAAACTAATCCCACTCTCACTCCATTCCCCAGTCGATCATTAACCAAACTAATCCCACTGTCACTCCATTCCCCAGTCATTAACCCAAACTAATCCCAATGTCACTCCATTCCCCAGTCATTAACCCAATCTAATCCCACTGTCATTCCATTCCCCAGTCATTAGCCCCAAACTAATCCGATTGTGACTCCATCCCCCAGTCATTAACCCAAACTAATCCCACTCTCACTCCATTCCCCAGTCGATCATTAACCAAACTAATCCCACTGTCACTCTATTCCCCAGTCATTAACCCAAACTAATCCCACTGTCACTCCATTCCCCAGTCATTAACCCAAACTAATCCCACTGTCACTCCATCCCCTAGTCATTAACACAAACTAATCCCACTGTCACTCCATTCCCCAGTCATTAACCCAAACTAATTCCACTGTCACTCCATTGCCCAGTCATTAACCAAACTAATCCCACTGTCACTCCATCCCCCAGTCATTAACCCAAACTAATCCCACTGTCACTCCATTCCCCACTCATTAACCAAACTAATCCCACTGTCACTCCATTCCCCAGTCATTAACCAAACTAATCCCACTGTCACTCCATCCCCCAGTCATTAACCCAAACTAATTCCACTGTCACTCCATTCCCCAGTCATGAACCAAACTAATCCCACTGTCACACCATTCCCCAGTCATTAACCCAAAGTAATCCCACTGTCACTCCATCCCCCAGTCATTAACCCAAACGAATCCCACTGTCACTCCATTCCCCAGTCATTAACACAAACTAATCCCACTGTCACTCCATTCCCTAGTCATTAACACAAACTAATCCCACTGTCACTCCATCCCCCAGTCATTAACCCAAACGAATCCCACTGTCACTCCATTCCCCAGTCATTAACACAAACTAATCCCACTGTCACTCCATTCCCCAGTCATTAACCCAAACTAATCCCACTGTCACTCCATCCCCCAGTCATTAACCCAAACTAATCTCACTGTCACTCCATTCCCCAGTCATTAACCCAAACTAATTCCACTGTCACTCCATTCCCCAGTCATTAACCAAACTAATCCAACTGTCACTCCATCCCCCAGTCATTAACCCAAACTAATCCCACTCTCACTCCATCCCCCAGTCATTAACCCCAAACTAATCCCACTGTCACTCCATTCCCCAGTCGGTCATTAACCCAAACTAATCCCACTGTCACTCCATTCCCCTGCCATTAACCCAAACTAATCCCACTGTCACTCCATTCCCCAGCCATTAACCCAATCTAATCCCACTGTCATTCCATTCCCCAGTCATTAGCCCCAAACTAATCCGATTGTGACTCCATTCCCCAGTCATTAACCCAAACTAATCCCACTGTCACTCTATTCCCCAGTCATTAACCCAAACTAATCCCACTGTCACTCCATTCCCCAGTCATTAACCCAAACTAATTCCACTGTCATTCCATTGCCCAGTCATTAACCGAACTAATCCCACTGTCTCTCCATCCCCCAGTCATTAACCCAAACTAATCCCACTGTCACTTCATTCCCCAGTCATTAACCAAACTAATCCCACTGTCACTCCATTCCCCAGTCATTAACCCAAACTAATCCCAATGTCACTCCATTCCCCAGTCATTAACCCAATCTAATCCCACTGTCATTCCATTCCCCAGTCATTAGCCCCAAACTAATCCGATTGTGACTCCATTCCCCAGTCATTAACCCAAACTAATCCCACTGTCACTCTATTCCCCAGTCATTAACCCAAACTAATCCCACTGTCACTCCATTCCCCAGTCATTAACCCAAACTAATCCCACTGTCACTCCATCCCCTAGTCATTAACACAAACTAATCCCACTGTCACTCCATTCCCCAGTCATTAACCCAAACTAATTCCACTGTCACTCCATTGCCCAGTCATTAACCAAACTAATCCCACTGTCACTCCATCCCCCAGTCATTAACCCAAACTAATCCCACTGTCACTCCATTCCCCACTCATTAACCAAACTAATCCCACTGTCACTCCATTCCCCAGTCATTAACCAAACTAATCCCACTGTCACTCCATCCCCCAGTCATTAACCCAAACTAATCCCACTGTCACTCCATTCCCCAGTCATTAACCAAACTAATCCCACTGTCACACCATTCCCCAGTCATTAACCCAAACTAATCCCACTGTCACTCCATTCCCCAGTCATTAACCCAAACGAATCCCACTGTCACTCCATTCCCCAGTCATTAACACAAACTAATCCCACTGTCACTCCATTCCCTAGTCATTAACACAAACTAATCCCACTGTCACTCCATTCCCCAGTCATTAACCCAAACTAATCCCACTGTCACTCCATCCCCCAGTCATTAACCCAAACTAATCTCACTGTCACTCCATTCCCCAGTCATTAACCCAAACTAATTCCACTGTCACTCCATTCCCCAGTCATTAACCAAACTAATCCCACTGTCACTCCATCCCCCAGTCATTAACCCAAACTAATCCCACTCTCACTCCATCCCCCAGTCATTAACCCCAAACTAATCCCACTGTCACTCCATTCCCCAGTCGGTCATTAACCCAAACTAATCCCACTGTCACTCCATTCCCCTGCCATTAACCCAAACTAATCCCACTGTCACTCCATTCCCCAGCCATTAACCCAATCTAATCCCACTGTCATTCCATTCCCCAGTCATTAGCCCCAAACTAATCCGATTGTGACTCCATTCCCCAGTCATTAACCCAAACTAATCCCACTGTCACTCTATTCCCCAGTCATTAACCCAAACTAATCCCACTGTCACTCCATTCCCCAGTCATTAACCCAAACTAATTCCACTGTCACTCCATTGCCCAGTCATTAACCAAACTAATCCCACTGTCTCTCCATCCCCCAGTCATTAACCCAAACTAATCCCACTGTCACTCCATTCCCCAGTCATTAACCAAACTAATCCCACTGTCACTCCATCCCCCAGTCATTAATCCAAACTAATTCCACTGTCACTCCATTCCCCAGTAATTAAACAAACTAATCCCACTGTCACTCCATCCCCCAGTCATTAACCCAAACGAATCCCACTGTCACTCCATTCCCCAGTCATTAACACAAACTAATCCCACTGTCACTCCATTCCCTGGTCATTAACACAAACTAATCCCACTCTCACTCCATTCCCCAGTCATTAACCCAAACTAATCCCACTGTCACTCCATCCCCCAGTCATTAACCCAAACTAATCTCACTGTCACTCCATTCCCCAGTCATTAACCCAAACTAATTCCACTGTCACTCCATTCCCCAGTCATTAGCCAAACTAATCCCACTGTCACTCCATCCCCCAGTCATTAACCCAAACTAATCCCACTCTCACTCCATCCCCCAGTCATTAACCAAAATAATCCCACTGTCACTCTATTCCCCATTCTGTCATTAACTGAAACTAATCCCACTGTCACTCCATTCCCCAGTCGGTCATTAACCCCAAACTAATCCCACCGTCACTCCATCCCCCAGTCATTAACCCAAACTAATCCCACTGTCACTCCATTCCCCAGTCATTAACCCCAAACTAATCCGATTGTGACTCCATTCCCCAGTCATTAACCCAAACTAATCCCACTGTCACTCCATCCCCTAGTCATTAACCCCAAACTAATCCCACTGTCACTCCATTCCCCAGTCATTAACCCCAAACTAATCCGATTGTGACTCCATTCCCCAGTCATTAACCCAAACGAATCCCACTGTCACTCCATCCCCCAGTCATTAACCAAACTAATCCCACTGTCACTCCATTCCCTAGTCAGTCATTAACCCAAACTAATCCCACTGTCACTCTATTCCCCATTCTGTCATTAACAGAAACTAATCCCACTGTCACTCCATTCCCCAGTCGGTCATTAACCCCAAACTAATCCCACCGTCACTCCATTCCCCAGTCACTAACCCAAACTAATCCCACTGTCACTCCATTCCCCAAAATTAACCCAAACTAATCCCACTGTCACTCCATGCCCCAAAATTAACCCAAATTAATCCATTGTCATTCCATTCCCCATTCACTAACCCAAACAAATCCCAGTCCCTCTTTTCCCCAATATTAACCCAAACTAATCCCACTGTCACTCCATCCCCCAGTCATTAACCCAAACTAATCCCAGTGTCACTCCATTCCCCAGTCATTAACCCAATCTAATCCCACTGTCATTCCATTCCCCAGTCATTAGCCCCAAACTAATCCGATTGTGACTCCATTCCCCAGTCATTAACCCAAACTAATCCCACTGTCACTCTATTCCCCAGTCATTAACCCAAACTAATCCCACTGTCACTCCATTCCCCAGTCATTAACCCAAACTAATCCCACTGTCACTCCATCCCCTAGTCATTAACACAAACTAATCCCACTGTCACTCCATTCCCCAGTCATTAACCCAAACTAATTCCACTGTCACTCCATTGCCCAGTCATTAACCAAACTAATCCCACTGTCACTCCATCCCCCAGTCATTAACCCAAACTAATCCCATTGTCACTCCATCCCCCAGTCATTAACCAAACTAATCCCACTGTCACTCCATTCCCCATTCTGTCATTAACCGAAATTAATCCCACTGTCACTCCATTCCCCAGTCGGTCATTAACCCCAAACTAATCCCAAGGTCACTCTATTCCCCAATATTAACCAAAACTGATCCCACTGTCACTCCATCCCCCAGTCATTAACCCAAACTAATCCCACTGTCACTCCATTCCCCAGTCATTAACCCAAACTAATCCCACTGTCACTCCATCCCCCAGTCATTAACCCAAACTAATCCCACTGTCACTCCATTCCCCAGTCATTAACCAAACTATTCCCACTGTCACTCCATCCCCCAGTCGGCCATTAACCGAAACTAATCCCACTGTCACTCCATCCCCCAGTCATTAACCCAAACTAATCCCACTGTCACTCCATTACCCAGTCGGTCATTAACCCCAAACTAATCCCACTGTCACTCCATCCCCCAGTCATTAACCCCAAACTAATCCCACTCTCACTCCATCCCCCAGTCATTAACCCCAAACTAATCCCACTGTCACTCCATCCCCCAGTCATTAACCCAAACCACTCCCACTGTCACTCCATTTCCCAGCCATTAACCCGAACTAATCCCACTGTCACTCCATTCCCCAGTCATTAACCCAAACGAATCCCACTGTCACTCCATCCCCCAGTCATTAACCCAAACTAATCCCACTGTCATTCCATTCCCCAGTCAGTGACCCAAACTAATCCCACTGTCACTCTATTCCCCAGTCACTAACCCAAACTAATCCCACTGTCACTCCATTCCCCAATATTAACCCAAACTAATCCATTGTCATTCCATTCCCCAGTCACTAACACAAACAAATCCCACTGTCACTCTATTCCCCAATATTAACCCAAACTAATCCCACTGTCACTCCATTCCCCAGTCATTAACCACAAACTAATCCCACTGTCACTCCATCCCCCAGTCATTAACCCAAACTAATCCCACTCTCACTCCATTCCCCAGTCGGTCATTAACCAAACTAATCCCACTGTCACTCCATTCCCCAGTCATTAACCAAACTAATCCCACTGTCACTCCATCCCCCAGTCATTAACCCAAACTAATCCCACTGTCACTCCATTCCCCAGTCATTAACCCAAACTAATCCCACTGTCACTCCATTCCCCAGTCATTAACCCCAAACTAATCCGATTGTGACTCCATTCCCCAGTCATTAACCCAAACGAATCCCACTGTCACTCCATCCCCCAGTCATTAACCAAACTAATCCCACTGTCACTCCATTCCCCAGTCGGTCATTAACCCAAACTAATCCCACTGTCACTCTATTCCCCATTCTGTCATTAACCGAAACTAATCCCACTGTCACTCCATTCCCCAGTCGGTCATTAACCCCAAACTAATCCCACCGTCACTCCATTCCCCAGTCATTAACCCAAACTAATCCCACTGTCACTCCATTCCCCAAAATTAACCCAAACTAATCCCACTGTCACTCCATGCCCCAAAATTAACCCAAATTAATCCATTGTCATTCCATTCCCCATTCACTAACCCAAACAAATCCCAGTCACTCCATCCCCCAGTCATTAACCCAAACTAATCCCACTCTCACTCCATTCCCCAGTCGGTCATAAACCAAACTAATCCCACTGTCACTCCATTCCCCAGTCATTAACCAAACTAATCCCACTGTCACTCCATCCCCCAGTCATTAACCCAAACTAATCCCAGTGTCACTCCATTCCCCAGTCATTAACCCAATCTAATCCCACTGTCATTCCATTCCCCAGTCATTGTCCCAAACTAATCCGATTGTGACTCCATTCCCTAGTCATTAACCCAAACTAATCCCACTGTCACTCTATTCCCCAGTCATTAACCCAAACTAATCCCACTGTCACTCCATTCCCCAGTCATTAACCCAAACTAATCCCACTGTCACTCCATCCCCTAGTCATTAACCCAAACTAATTCCACTGTCACTCCATCCCCCAGTCATTAACCCAAACTAATCCCACTGTCACTCCATTCCCCAGTCATTAACCCAAACTAATCCCACTGTCACTCCATTCCCCAGTCATTAACCCAAACTAATTCCACTGTCACTCCATTGCCCAGTCATTAACCAAACTAATCCCACTGTCACTCCATCCCCCAGTCATTAACCCAAACTAATCCCACTGTCACTCCATTCCCCAGTCATTAACCAAACTAATCCCACTGTAACACCATTCCCCAGACATTAACCCAAACTAATCCCACTGTCACTCCATTCCTCAGTCATTAACCCAAACTATTCCCACTGTCACTCCATTCCACAGTCATTAACCCAAACTAATCCCATTGTCACCCCATTCCCCAGTCATTAACCCAAACTAATTCCACTGTCATTCCATTCCCCAGTCAGTGACCCAAACTAATCCCACTGTCACTCCATCCCCCAGTCATTAACCCAAACTAATCCCACTGTCACTCCATTCCCCAGTCATTAACCCAAACTAATCCCACTGTCACTCCATTCCCCAGTCATTAACCCCAAACTAATCCCACTGTCACTCCATCCCCCAGTCATTAACCCAAACTAATCCCACTGTCACTCCATCCCCCAGTCATTAACCCCAAACTAATCCCACTGTCACTCCATTCCCCAGTCATTAACCCCAAACTAATCCGATTGTGACTCCATTCCCCAGTCATTAACCCAAACGAATCCCACTGTCACTCCATCCCCCAGTCATTAACCAAACTAATCCCACTGTCACTCCATTCCCCAGTCGGTCTTTAACCCAAACTAATCCCACTGTCACTCTATTCCCCATTCTGTCATTAACCGAAACTAATCCCACTGTCACTCCATTCCCCAGTCGGTCATTAACCCCAAACTAATCCCACCGTCACTCCATTCCCCAGTCATTAACCCAAACTAATCCCACTGTCACTCCATTCCCCAAAATTAACCCAAACTAATCCCACTGTCACTCCATGCCCCAAAATTAACCCAAATTAATCCATTGTCATTCCATTCCCCATTCACTAACCCAAACAAATCCCAGTCACTCTATTCCCCAATATTAACCCAAACTAATCCCACTGTCACTCCATCCCCCAGTCATTAACCCAAACTAATCCCACTCTCACTCCATTCCCCAGTCGGTCATTAACCAAACTAATCCCACTGTCACTCCATTCCCCAGTCATTAACCAAACTAATCCCACTGTCACTCCATCCCCCAGTCATTAACCAAACTAATCCCACTGTCACTCCATCCCCCAGTCATTAACCCAAACTAATCCCACTCTCACTCCATCCCCCAGTCATTAACCCCAAACTAATCCCACTCTCACTCCATTCCCCAGTCATTAACACAAACTAATCCCACTGTCACTCCATTCCCTAGTCATTAACACAAACTAATCCCACTGTCACTCCATTCCCCAGTCATTAACCCAAACTAATCCCACTGTCACTCCATTCCCCAGTCATTAACCCAAACGAATCCCACTGTCACTCCATCCCCCAGTCATTAACCCAAACTAATCCCACTGTCACTCCATTCCCCAGTCATTGACCCAAACTAATCCCACTGTCACTCTATTCCCCAGTCACTAACCCAAACTAATCCCACTGTCACTCCATTCCCCAATATTAACCCAAACTAATCCATTGTCATTCCATTCCCCAGTCACTAACACAAACAAATCCCACTGTCACTGTATTCCCCAATATTAACCCAAACTAATCCCACTGTCACTCCATTCCCCAGTCATTAACCACAAACTAATCCCACTGTCACTCCATCCCCCAGTCATTAACCCAAACTAATCCCACTCTCACTCCATTCCCCAGTCGGTCATTAACCAAACTAATCCCACTGTCACTCCATTCCCCAGTCATTAACCAAACTAATCCCACTGTCACTCCATCCCCCAGTCATTAACCCAAACTAATCCCACTGTCACTCCATTCCCCAGTCATTAACCCAAACTAATCCCACTGTCACTCCATTCCCCAGTCATTAACCCCAAACTAATCCGATTGTGACTCCATTCCCCAGTCATTAACCCAAACTAATCCCACTGTCACTCTATCCCCCAGTCATTAACCCCAAACTAATCCCACTGTCACTCCATTCCCCAGTCATTAACCCCAAACTAATCCGATTGTGACTCCATTCCCCAGTCATTAACCCAAACTAATCCCACTGTCACTCTATCCCCCAGTCATTAACCCCAAACTAATCCCACTGTCACTCCATCCCCCAGTCATTAACCCAAACTAATCCCACTCTCACTCCATCCCCCAGTCATTAACCCCAAACTAATCCCACTCTCACTCCATTCCCCAGTCATTAACACAAACTAATCCCACTGTCACTCCATTCCCTAGTCATTAACACAAACTAATCCCACTGTCACTCCATTCCCCAGTCATTAACCCAAACTAATCCCACTGTCACTCCATTCCCCAGTCATTAACCCAAACGAATCCCACTGTCACTCCATCCCCCAGTCATTAACCCAAACTAATCCCACTGTCACTCCATCCCCCAGTCATTAACCCAAACCACTCCCACTGTCACTCCATTTCCCAGCCATTAACCCGAACTAATCCCACTGTCACTCCATTCCCCAGTCATTAACCCAAACTAATCCCACTCTCACTCCATTCCCCAGTCATTAACCCAAACTAATCCCACTGTCACTCCATTCCCCAGTCATTAACCCCAAACCAATCCGATTGTGACTCCATTCCCCAGTCATTAACCCAAACTAATCCCACTGTCACTCCATCCCCCAGTCATTAACCCCAAACTAATCCCACTGTCACTCCATTCCCCAGTCATTAACCCCAAACTAATCCGATTGTGACTCCATTCCCCAGTCATTAACCCAAACGAATCCCACTGTCACTCCATCCCCCAGTCATTAACCAAACTAATCCCACTGTCACTCCATTCCCCAGTCGGTCATTAACCCAAACTAATCCCACTGTCACTCTATTCCCCATTCTGTCATTAACCGAAACTAATCCCACTGTCACTCCATTCCCCAGTCGGTCATTAACCCCAAACTAATCCCACCGTCACTCCATTCCCCAGTCATTAACCCAAACTAATCCCACTGTCACTCCATTCCCCAAAATTAACCCAAACTAATCCCACTGTCACTCCATGCCCCAAAATTAACCCAAATTAATCCATTGTCATTCCATTCCCCATTCACTAACCCAAACAAATCCCAGTCACTCTATTCCCCAATATTAACCCAAACTAATCCCACTGTCACTCCATCCCCCAGTCATTAACCCAAACTAATCCCACTCTCACTCCATTCCCCAGTCGGTCATTAACCAAACTAATCCCACTGTCACTCCATTCCCCAGTCATTAACCAAACTAATCCCACTGTCACTCCATCCCCCAGTCATTAACCCAAACTAATCCCAGTGTCACTCCATTCCCCAGTCATTAACCCAATCTAATCCCACTGTCACTCCATTCCCCAATATTAACCCAAACTAATCCATTGTCATTCCATTCCCCAGTCACTAACACAAACAAATCCCACTGTCACTCTATTCCCCAATATTAAGCCAAACTAATCCCACTGTCACTCCATTCCCCAGTCATTAACCACAAACTAATCCCACTGTCACTCCATCCCCCAGTCATTAACCCCAACTAATCCCACTCTCACTCCATTCCCCAGTCGGTCATTAACCAAACTAATCCCACTGTCACTCCATTCCCCAGTCATTAACGAAACTAATCCCACTGTCACTCCATCCCCCAGTCATTAACCCAAACTAATCCCACTGTCACTCCATTCCCCAGTCATTAACCCAAACTAATCCCACTGTCACTCCATTCCCCAGTCATTAACCCCAAACTAATCCGATTGTGACTCCATTCCCCAGTCATTAACCCAAACGAATCCCACTGTCACTCCATCCCCCAGTCATTAACCAAACTAATCCCACTGTCACTCCATTCCCCAGTCGGTCATTAACCCAAACTAATCCCACTGTCACTCTATTCCCCATTCTGTCATTAACCGAAACTAATCCCACTGTCACTCCATTCCCCAGTCGGTCATTAACCCCAAACTAATCCCACCGTCACTCCATTCCCCAGTCATTAACCCAAACTAATCCCACTGTCACTCCATTCCCCAAAATTAACCCAAACTAATCCCACTGTCACTCCATGCCCCAAAATTAACCCAAATTAATCCATTGTCATTCCATTCCCCATTCACTAACCCAAACAAATCCCAGTCACTCTATTTCCCAATATTAACCCAAACTAATCCCACTGTCACTCCATCCCCCAGTCATTAACCCAAACTAATCCCACTCTCACTCCATTCCCCAGTCGGTCATTAACCAAACTAATCCCACTGTCACTCCATTCCCCAGTCATTAACCAAACTAATCCCACTGTCACTCCATTCCCCAGTCATTAACCAAACTAATCCCACTGTCACTCCATCCCCCAGTCATTAACACAAACTAATCCCACTGTCACTCCATTCCCCAGTCATTAACCCAAACTAATCCCACTGTCACTCCATTCCCCAGTCATTAACCCCAAACTAATCCGATTGTGACTCCATTCCCCAGTCATTAACCCAAACTAATCCCACTGTCACTCTATCCCCCAGTCATTAACCCCAAACTAATCCCACTGTCACTCCATTCCCCAGTCATTAACCCCAAACTAATCCGATTGTGACTCCATTCCCCAGTCATTAACCCAAACTAATCCCACTGTCACTCTATCCCCCAGTCATTAACCCCAAACTAATCCCACTGTCACTCCATCCCCCAGTCATTAACCCAAACTAATCCCACTCTCACTCCATCCCCCAGTCATTAACCCCAAACTAATCCCACTCTCACTCCATTCCCCAGTCATTAACACAAACTAATCCCACTGTCAATCCATTCCCTAGTCATTAACACAAACTAATCCCACTGTCACTCCATTCCCCAGTCATTAACCCAAACTAATCCCACTGTCACTCCATTCCCCAGTCATTAACCCAAACGAATCCCACTGTCACTCCATCCCCCAGTCATTAACCCAAACTAATCCCACTGTCACTCCATCCCCCAGTCATTAACCCAAACCACTCCCACTGTCACTCCATTTCCCAGCCATTAACCCGAACTAATACCACTGTCACTCCATTCCCCAGTCATTAACCCAAACGAATCCCACTGTCACTCCATCCCCCAGTCATTAACCCAAACTAATCCCAGTGTCATTCCATTCCCCAGTCAGTGACCCAAACTAATCCCACTGTCACTCCATTCCCCAATATTAACCCAAACTAATCCATTGTCATTCCATTCCCCAGTCACTAACACAAACAAATCCCACTGTCACTCTATTCCCCAATATTAAGCCAAACTAATCCCACTGTCACTCCATTCCCCAGTCATTAACCCAAACTAATCCCACTCTCACTCCATTCCCCAGTCATTAACCCAAACTAATCCCACTGTCACTCCATTCCCCAGTCATTAACCCCAAACTAATCCGATTGTGACTCCATTCCCCAGTCATTAACCCAAACTAATCCCACTGTCACTCCATCCCCCAGTCATTAACCCCAAACTAATCCCACTGTCACTCCATTCCCCAGTCATTAACCCCAAACTAATCCGATTGTGACTCCATTCCCCAGTCATTAACCCAAACGAATCCCACTGTCACTCCATCCCCCAGTCATTAACCAAACTAATCCCACTGTCACTCCATTCCCCAGTCGGTCATTAACCCAAACTAATCCCACTGTCACTCTATTCCCCATTCTGTCATTAACCGAAACTAATCCCACTGTCACTCCATTCCCCAGTCGGTCATTAACCCCAAACTAATCCCACCGTCACTCCATTCCCCAGTCATGAACCCAAACTAATCCCACTGTCACTCCATTCCCCAAACTTAACCCAAACTAATCCCACTGTCACTCCATGCCCCAAAATTAACCCAAATTAATCCATTGTCATTCCATTCCCCATTCACTAACCCAAACAAATCCCAGTCACTCTATTCCCCAATATTAACCCAAACTAATCCCACTGTCACTCCATCCCCCAGTCATTAACCCAAACTAATCCCACTCTCACTCCATTCCCCAGTCGGTCATTAACCAAACTAATCCCACTGTCACTCCATTCCCCAGTCATTAACCAAACTAATCCCACTGTCACTCCATCCCCCAGTCATTAACCCAAACTAATCCCAGTGTCACTCCATTCCCCAGTCATTAACCAAATCTAATCCCACTGTCATTCCATTCCCCAGTCATTAGCCCCAAACTAATCCGATTGTGACTCCATTCCCTAGTCATTAACCCAAACTAATCCCACTGTCACTCTATTCCCCAGTCATTAACCCAAACTAATCCCACTGTCACTCCATTCCCCAGTCATTAACCCAAACTAATCCCACTGTCACTCCATCCCCTAATCATTAACACAAACTAATCCCACTGTCACTCCATTCCCCAGTCATTAACCCAAACTAATTCCACTGTCACTCCATTGCCCAGTCATTAACCAAACTAATCCCACTGTCACTCCATCCCCCAGTCATTAACCCAAACTAATCCCACTGTCACTCCATTCCCCAGTCATTAACCAAACTAATCCCACTGTCACACCATTCCCCAGACATTAACCCAAACTAATCCCACTGTCACTCCATTCCCCAGTTGGTCATTAACCCCAAACTAATCCCACTGTCACTCCATTCCTCAGTCATTAACCCAAACTATTCCCACTGTCACTCCATTCCACAGTCATTAACCCAAACTAATCCCATTGTCACCCCATTCCCCAGTCATTAACCCAAACTAATCCCACTGTCACTCCATCCCCCAGTCATTAACCCAAACTAATCCCACTGTCACTCCATCCCCCAGTTATTAACCCAAACGAATCCTACTGTCACTCCATTCCCCAGTCATTAACACAAACTAATCCCACTGTCACTCCATTCCCTAGTCATTAACACAAACTAATCCCACTGTCACTCCATTCCCCAGTCATTAACCCAAACTAATCCCACTGTCACTCCATCCCCCAGTCATTAACCCAAACTAATCTCACTGTCACTCCATTCCCCAGTCATTAACCCAAACTAATTCCACTGTCACTCCATTCCCCAGTCATTAACCAAACTAATCCCACTGTCACTCCATCCCCCAGTCATTAACCCAAACTAATCCCACTCTCACTCCATCCCCCAGTCATTAACCCCAAACTAATCCCACTCTCACTCCATTCCCCAGTCATTAACACAAACTAATCCCACTGTCACTCCATTCCCCAGTCATTAACACAAACTAATCCCACTGTCACTCCATTCCCCAGTCATTAACCCAAACTAATCCCACTGTCACTCCATTCCCCAGTCATTAACCCAAACGAATCCCACTGTCACTCCATCCCCCAGTCATTAACCCAAACTAATCCCACTGTCACTCCATTCCCCAGTCATTGACCCAAACTAATCCCACTGTCACTCTATTCCCCAGTCACTAACCCAAACTAATCCCACTGTCACTCCATTCCCCAATATTAACCCAAACTAATCCATTGTCATTCCATTCCCCAGTCACTAACACAAACAAATCCCACTGTCACTCTATTCCCCAATATTAACCCAAACTAATCCCACTGTCACTCCATTCCCCAGTCATTAACCACAAACTAATCCCACTGTCACTCCATCCCCCAGTCATTAACCCAAACTAATCCCACTCTCACTCCATTCCCCAGTCGGTCATTAACCAAACTAATCCCACTGTCACTCCATTCCCCAGTCATTAACCAAACTAATCCCACTGTCACTCCATCCCCCAGTCATTAACCCAAACTAATCCCACTGTCACTCCATTCCCCAGTCATTAACCCAAACTAATCCCACTGTCACTCCATTCCCCAAAATTAACCCCAAACTAATCCGATTGTGACTCCATTCCCCAGTCATTAACCCAAACTAATCCCACTGTCACTCTATCCCCCAGTCATTAACCCCAAACTAATCCCACTGTCACTCCATCCCCCAGTCATTAACCCCAAACTAATCCGATTGTGACTCCATTCCCCAGTCATTAACCCAAACTAATCCCACTGTCACTCTATCCCCCAGTCATTAACCCCAAACTAATCCCACTGTCACTCCATCCCCCAGTCATTAACCCAAACTAATCCCACTCTCACTCCATCCCCCAGTCATTAACACCAAACTAATCCCACTCTCACTCCATTCCCCAGTCATTAACACAAACTAATCCCACTGTCACTCCATTCCCTAGTCATTAACACAAACTAATCCCACTGTCACTCCATTCCCCAGTCATTAACCCAAACTAATCCCACTGTCACTCCATTCCCCAGTCATTAACCCAAACGAATCCCACTGTCACTCCATCCCCCAGTCATTAACCCAAACGAATCCCACTGTCACTCCATTCCCCAGTCATTGACCCAAACTAATCCCACTGTCACTCTATTCCCCAGTCACTAACCCAAACTAATCCCACTGTCACTCCATTCCCCAATATTAACCCAAACTAATCCATTGTCATTCCATTCCCCAGTCACTAACACAAACAAATCCCACTGTCACTCTATTCCCCAATATTAACCCAAACTAATCCCACTGTCACTCCATTCCCCAGTCATTAACCACAAACTAATCCCACTGTCACTCCATCCCCCAGTCATTAACCCAAACTAATCCCACTCTCACTCCATTCCCCAGTCGGTCATTCACCAAACTAATCCCACTGTCACTCCATTCCCCAGTCATTAACCAAACTAATCCCACTGTCACTCCATCCCCCAGTCATTAACCCAAACTAATCCCACTGTCACTCCATTCCCCAGTCATTAACCCCAAACTAATCCGATTGTGACTCCATTCCCCAGTCATTAACCCAAACTAATCCCACTGTCACTCTATCCCCCAGTCATTAACCCCAAACTAATCCCACTGTCACTCCATTCCCCAGTCATTAACCCCAAACTAATCCGATTGTGACTCCATTCCCCAGTCATTAACCCAAACGAATCCCACTGTCACTCCATCCCCCAGTCATTAACCAAACTAATCCCACTGTCACTCCATTCCCCAGTCGGTCATTAACCCAAACTAATCCCACTGTCACTCTATTCCCCATTCTGTCATTAACCGAAACTAATCCCACTGTCACTCCATTCCCCAGTCGGTCATTAACCCCAAACTAATCCCACCGTCACTCCATTCCCCAGTCATTAACCAAACTAATCCCACTGTCACTCCATCCCCCAGTCATTAACCCAAACTAATCCCACTCTCACTCCATCCCCCAGTCATTAACCACAAACTAATCCCACTGTCACTCCATTCCCCAGTCGGTCGTTAACCCAACTAATCCCACTGTCACTCCATTCCCCAGCCATTAACCCAAACTAATCCCACTGACACTCCATTCCCCAGTCATTAACCCAAACGAATCCCACTGTCACTCCATCCCCCAGTCATTAACCAAACTAATCCCACTGTCACTCTATTCCCCATTCTGTCATTAACCGAAACTAATCCCACTGTCACTCCATTCCCCAGTCGGTCATTAACCCCAAACTAATCCCACCGTCACTCCATCCCCCAGTCATTAACCCAAACT
This sequence comes from Chiloscyllium punctatum, assembly GCF_047496795.1. Classification (NCBI taxonomy): domain Eukaryota; kingdom Metazoa; phylum Chordata; class Chondrichthyes; order Orectolobiformes; family Hemiscylliidae; genus Chiloscyllium; species Chiloscyllium punctatum. The sequence goes on from NW_027310433.1 coordinate 44,978, forward strand.
AATCCCACTGTCACTCCATTCCCCAGTCATTAACCCAAACTAATCCCACTGTCACTCCATTCCCCAGTCATTAACCCCAAACTAATCCGATTGTGACTCCATTCCCCAGTCATTAACCCAAACGAATCCCACTGTCACTCCATCCCCCAGTCATTAACCAAACTAATCCCACTGTCACTCCATTCCCCAGTCGGTCATTAACCCAAACTAATCCCACTGTCACTCTATTCCCCATTCTGTCATTAACCGAAACTAATCCCACTGTCACTCCATTCCCCAGTCGGTCATTAACCCCAAACTAATCCCACCGTCACTCCATTCCCCAGTCACTAACCCAAACTAATCACACTGTCACTCCATTCCCCAAAATTAACCCAAACTAATCCCACTGTCACTCCATGCCCCAAAATTAACCCAAATTAATCCATTGTCATTCCATTCCCCATTCACTAACCCAAACAAATCCCAGTCACTCTATTCCCCAATATTAACCCAAACTAATCCCACTGTCACTCCATCCCCCAGTCATTAACCCAAACTAATCCCACTCTCACTCCATTCCCCAGTCGGTCATTAACCAAACTAATCCCACTGTCACTCCATTCCCCAGTCATTAACCCAAACTAATCCCAGTGTCACTCCATTCCCCAGTCATTAACCCAATCTAATCCCACTGTCATTCCATTCCCCAGTCATTAACCAAACTAATCCCACTGTCACTCCATCCCCCAGTCATTAACCCAAACTAATCCCACTGTCACTCCATGCCCCAAAATTAACCCAAATTAATCCATTGTCATTCCATTCCCCATTCACTAACCCAAACAAATCCCAGTCACTCTATTCCCCAATATTAACCCAAACTAATCCCACTGTCACTCCATCCCCCAGTCATTAACCCCAAACTAATCCCACTGTCACTCCATTCCCCAGTCGGTCATTAACCCAAACTAATCCCACTGTCACTCCATTCCCCTGCCATTAACCCAAACTAATCCCACTGTCACTCCATTCCCCAGCCATTAACCCAATCTAATCCCACTGTCATTCCATTCCCCAGTCATTAGCCCCAAACTAATCCGATTGTGACTCCATTCCCCAGTCATTAACCCAAACTAATCCCACTGTCACTCTATTCCCCAGTCATTAACCCAAACGAATCCCACTGTCACTCCATTCCCCAGTCATTAACCCAAACTAATCCCACTGTCACTCCATCCCCTAGTCATTAACCCAAACTAATCCCACTGTCACTCCATTCCCCAGTCATTAACCCAAACTAATTCCACTGTCACTCCATTGCCCAGTCATTAACCAAACTAATCCCACTGTCTCTCCATCCCCCAGTCATTAACCCAAACTAATCCCACTGTCACTCCATTCCCCAGTCATTAACCAAACTAATCCCACTGTCACTCCATTCCCCAGTCATTAACCAAACTAATCCCACTGTCACTCCATCCCCCAGTCATTAACCCAAACTAATTCCACTGCCACTCCATTCCCCAGTCATTAAACAAACGAATCCCACTGTCACTCCATCCCCCAGTCATTAACCCAAACGAATCCCACTGTCACTCCATTCCCCAGTCATTAACACAAACTAATCGAACTGTCACTCCATTCCCTAGTCATTAACACAAACTAATCCCACTCTCACTCCATTCCCCAGTCATTAACCCAAACTAATCCCACTGTCACTCCATCCCCCAGTCATTAACCCAAACTAATCTCACTGTCACTCCATTCCCCAGTCATTAACCCAAACTAATTCCACTGTCACTCCATTCCCCAGTCATTAACCAAACTAATCCCACTGTCACTCCATCCCCCAGTCATTAACCCAAACTAATCCCACTCTCACTCCATCCCCCAGTCATTAACCCCAAACTAATCCCACTGTCACTCCATTCCCCAGTCGGTCATTAACCCAAACTAATCCCACTGTCACTCCATTCCCCAGCCATTAACCCAAACGAATCCCACTGTCACTCCATTCCCCAGTCATTAACCCAAACGAATCCCACTGTCACTCCATCCCCCAGTCATTAACCAAACTAATCCCACTGTCATTCTATTCCCCATTCTGTCATTAACCGAAACTAATCCCACTGTCACTCCATTCCCCAGTCGGTCATTAACCCCAAACTAATCCCACCGTCACTCCATCCCCCAGTCATTAACCCAAACTAATCCCACTGTCACTCCATTCCCCAGTCATTAACCCCAAACTAATCCGATTGTGACTCCATTCCCCAGTCATTAACCCAAACGAATCCCACTGTCACTCCATCCCCCAGTCATTAACCAAACTAATCCCACTGTCACTCCATTCCCCAGTCGGTCATTAACCCAAACTAATCCCACTGTCACTCTATTCCCCATTCTGTCATTAACAGAAACTAATCCCACTGTCACTCCATTCCCCAGTCGGTCATTAACCCCAAACTAATCCCACCGTCACTCCATTCCCCAGTCACTAACCCAAACTAATCCCACTGTCACTCCATTCCCCAAAATTAACCCAAACTAATCCCACTGTCACTCCATGCCCCAAAATTAACCCAAATTAATCCATTGTCATTCCATTCCCCATTCACTAACCCAAACAAATCCCAGTCACTCTTTTCCCCAATACTAACCCAAACTAATCCCACTGTCACTCCATCCCCCAGTCATTAACCCAAACTAATCCCACTCTCACTCCATTCCCCAGTCGGTCATTAACCAAACTAATCCCACTGTCACTCCATTCCCCAGTCATTAACCCAAACTAATCCCAGTGTCACTCCATTCCCCAGTCATTAACCCAATCTAATCCCACTGTCATTCCATTCCCCAGTCATTAGCCCCAAACTAATCCGATTGTGACTCCATTCCCCAGTCATTAACCCAAACTAATCCCACTGTCACTCTATTCCCCAGTCATTAACCCAAACTAATCCCACTGTCACTCCATTCCCCAGTCATTAACCCAAACTAATCCCACTGTCACTCCATCGCCTAGTCATTCACACAAACTAATCCCACTGTCACTCCATCACCCAGTCATTAACCCAAACTAATCCCATTGTCACTCCATCCCCCAGTCATTAACCAAACTAATCCCACTGTCACTCCATTCCCCATTCTGTCATTAACCGAAATTAATCCCACTGTCACTCCATTCCCCAGTCGGTCATTAACCCCAAACTAATCCCAAGGTCACTCTATTCCCCAATATTAACCAAAACTGATCCCACTGTCACTCCATCCCCCAGTCATTAACCCAAACTAATCCCACTGTCACTCCATTCCCCAGTCATTAACCCAAACTAATCCCACTGTGACTCCATCCCCCAGTCATTAACCCAAACTAATCCCACTGTCACTCCATTCCCCAGTCATTAACCAAACTATTCCCACTGTCACTCCATCCCCCAGTCGGTCATTAACCGAAACTAATCCCACTGTCACTCCATCCCCCAGTCATTAACCCAAACTAATCCCACTGTCACTCCATTACCCAGTCGGTCATTAACCCCAAACTAATCCCACTGTCACTCCATCCCCCAGTCATTAACCCCAAACTAATCCCACTCTCACTCCATCCCCCAGTCATTAACCCCAAACTAATCCCACTGTCACTCCATCCCCCAGTCATTAACCCAAACCACTCCCACTGTCACTCCATTTCCCAGCCATTAACCCGAACTAATCCCACTGTCACTCCATTCCCAGGTCAGTGACCCAAACTAATCCCACTGTCACTCCATTCCCCAGTCAGTGACCCAAACTAATCCCACTGTCACTCTATTCCCCAGTCACTAACCCAAACTAATCCCACTGTCACTCCATTCCCCAATATTAACCCAAACTAATCCATTGTCATTCCATTCCCCAGTCACTAACACAAACAAATCCCACTGTCACTCTATTCCCCAATATTAAGCCAAACTAATCCCACTGTCACTCCATTCCCCAGTCATTAACCACAAACTAATCCCACTGTCACTCCATCCCCCAGTCATTAACCCAAACTAATCCCACTCTCACTCCATTCCCCAGTCGGTCATTAACCAAACTAATCCCACTGTCACTCCATTCCCCAGTCATTAACCAAACTAATCCCACTGTCACTCCATCCCCCAGTCATTAACCCAAACTAATCCCACTGTCACTCCATTCCCCAGTCATTAACCCAAACTAATCCCACTGTCACTCCATTCCCCAGTCATTAACCCCAAACTAATCCGATTGTGACTCCATTCCCCAGTCATTAACCCAAACTAATCCCACTGTCACTCCATCCCCCAGTCATTAACCCCAAACTAATCCCACTGTCACTCCATTCCCCAGTCATTAACCCCAAACTAATCCGATTGTGACTCCATTCCCCAGTCATTAACCCAAACGAATCCCACTGTCACTCCATCCCCCAGTCATTAACCAAACTAATCCCACTGTCACTCCATTCCCCAGTCGGTCATTAACCCAAACTAATCCCACTGTCACTCTATTCCCCATTCTGTCATTAACCGAAACTAATCCCACTGTCACTCCATTCCCCAGTCGGTCATTAACCCCAAACTAATCCCACCGTCACTCCATTCCCCAGTCATTAACCCAAACTAATCCCACTGTCACTCCATTCCCCAAAATTAACCTAAACTAATCCCACTGTCACTCCATGCCCCAAAATTAACCCAAATTAACCCATTGTCATTCCATTCCCCATTCACTAACCCAAACAAATCTCAGTCACTCTATTCCCCAATATTAACCCAAACTAATCCCACTGTCACTCCATCCCCCAGTCATTAACCCAAACTAATCCCACTCTCACTCCATTCCCCAGTCGGTCATTAACCAAACTAATCCCACTGTCACTCCATTCCCCAGTCATTAACCAAACTAATCCCACTGTCACTCCATCCCCCAGTCATTAACCCAAACTAATCCCAGTGTCACTCCATTCCCCAGTCATTAACCCAATCTAATCCCACTGTCATTCCATTCCCCAGTCATTAGCCCCAAACTAATCCGATTGTGACTCCATTCCCTAGTCATTAACCCAAACTAATCCCACTGTCACTCTATTCCCCAGTCATTAACCCAAACTAATCCCACTGTCACTCCATTCCCCAGTCATTAACCCAAACTAATCCCACTGTCACTCCATCCCCTAGTCATTAACACAAACTAATCCCACTGTCACTCCATTCCCCAGTCATTAACCCAAACTAATTCCACTGTCACTCCATTGCCCAGTCATTAACCAAACTAATCCCACTGTCACTCCATCCCCCAGTCATTAACCCAAACTAATCCCACTGTCACTCCATTCCCCAGTCATTAACCAAACTAATCCCACTGTCACTCCATTCCACAGTCATTAACCCAAACTAATCCCATTGTCACCCCATTCCCCAGTCATTAACCCAAACTAATCCCACTGTCACTCCATCCCCCAGTCATTAACCCAAACTAATCCCACTCTCACTCCATCCCCCAGTGATTAACCCAAACGAATCCCACTGTCACTGCATTCCCCAGTCATTAACACAAACTAATCCCACTGTCACTCCATTCCCTAGTCATTAACACAAACTAATCCCACTGTCACTCCATTCCCCAGTCATTAACCCAAACTAATCCCACTGTCACTCCATCCCCCAGTCATTAACCCAAACTAATCTCACTGTCACTCCATTCCCCAGTCATTAACCCAAACTAATTCCACTGTCACTCCATTCCCCAGTCATTAACCAAACTAATCCCACTGTCACTCCATCCCCCAGTCATTAACCCAAACTAATCCCACTCTCACTCCATCCCCCAGTCATTAACCCCAAACTAATCCCACTCTCACTCCATTCCCCAGTCATTAACACAAACTAATCCCACTGTCACTCCATTCCCCAGTCATTAACCCAAACTAATCCCACTGTCACTCCATTCCCCAGTCATTAACCCAAACGAATCCCACTGTCACTCCATCCCCCAGTCATTAACCCAAACTAATCCCACTGTCACTCCATTCCCCAGTCATTGACCCAAACTAATCCCACTGTCACTCTATTCCCCAGTCACTAACCCAAACTAATCCCACTGTCACTCCATTCCCCAATATTAACCCAAACTAATCCATTGTCATTCCATTCCCCAGTCACTAACACAAACAAATCCCACTGTCACTCTATTCCCCAATATTAAGCCAAACTAATCCCACTGTCACTCGATTCCCCAGTCATTAACCACAAACTAATCCCACTGTCACTCCATCCCCCAGTCATTAACCCAAACTAATCCCACTCTCACTCCATTCCCCAGTCGGTCATTAACCAAACTAATCCCACTGTCACTCCATTCCCCAGTCATTAACCAAACTAATCCCACTGTCACTCCATCCCCCAGTCATTAACCCAAACTAATCCCACTGTCACTCCATTCCCCAGTCATTAACCCAAACTAATCCCACTGTCACTCCATTCCCCAGTCATTAACCCCAAACTAATCCGATTGTGACTCCATTCCCCAGTCATTAACCCAAACTAATCCCACTGTCACTCTATCCCCCAGTCATTAACCCCAAACTAATCCCACTGTCACTCCATTCCCCAGTCATTAACCCCAAACTAATCCGATTGTGACTCCATTCCCCAGTCATTAACCCAAACGAATCCCACTGTCACTCCATCCCCCAGTCATTAACCAAACTAATCCCACTGTCACTCCATTCCCCAGTCGGTCATTAACCCAAACTAATCCCACAGTCACTCGATTCCCCATTCTGTCATGAACCGAAACTAATCCCACTGTCACTCCATTCCCCAGTCGGTCATTAACCCCAAACTAATCCCACCGTCACTCCATTCCCCAGTCACTAACCCAAACTAATCCCACTGTCACTCCATTCCCCAAAATTAACCCAAACTAATCCCACTGTCACTCCATTCCCCAACATTAACCCAAACTAATCCCACTGTCACACCATTCCCCAGACATTAACCCAAACTAATCCCACTGTCACTCCATTCCCCAGTTGGTCATTAACCCCAAACAAATCCCACTGTCACTCCATTCCTCAGTCATTAACCCAAACTATTCCCACTGTCACTCCATTCCACAGTCATTAACCCAAACTAATCCCATTGTCACCCCATTCCCCAGTCATTAACCCAAACTAATCCCACTGTCATTCCATCCCCCAGTCATTCACCCAAACGAATCCCACTGTCACTCCATTCCCCAGTCATTAACACAAAATAATCCCACTGTCACTCCATTCCCTAGTCATTAACACAAACTAATCCCACTGTCACTCCATTCCCCAGTCATTAACCCAAACTAATCCCACTGTCACTCCATCCCCCAGTCATTAACCCAAACTAATCTCACTGTCACTCCATTCCCCAGTCATTAACCCAAACTAATTCCACTGTCACTCCATTCCCCAGTCATTAACCAAACTAATCCCACTGTCACTCCATTACCCAGTCATTAACCCAAACTAATCCCACTGTCACTCCATTCCCCAGTCATTAACCCCAAACTAATCCGATTGTGACTCCATTCCCCAGTCATTAACCCAAACTAATCCCACTGTCACTCCATCCCCTAGTCATTAACCCCAAACTAATCCCACTGTCACTCCATTCCCCAGTCATTAACCCCAAACTAATCCGATTGTGACTCCATTCCCCAGTCATTAACCCAAACGAATCCCACTGTCACTCCATCCCCCAGTCATTCACCAAACTAATCCCACTGTCACTCCATTCCCCAGTCGGTCATTAACCCAAACTAATCCCACTGTCACTCTATTCCCCATTCTGTCATTAACCGAAACTAATCCCACTGTCACTCCATTCCCCAGTCGGTCATTAACCCCAAACTAATCCCACCGTCACTCCATTCCCCAGTCACTAACCCAAACTAATCCCACAGTCACTCCATTCCCCAAAATTAACCCAAACGAATCCCACTGTCACTCCATGCCCCAAAATTAACCCAAATTAATCCATTGTCATTCCATTCCCCATTCACTAACCCAACAAATCCCAGTCACTCTATTCCCCAATATTAACCCAAACTAATCCCACTGTCACTCCATCCCCCAGTCATTAACCCAAACTAATCCCACTGTCACTCCATTCCCCAGTCATTAACGAAACTAATCCCACTGTCACACCATTCCCCAGACATTAACCCAAACTAATCCCACTGTCACTCCATTCCCCAGTTGGTCATTAACCCCAAACTAATCCCACTGTCACTCCATTCCTCAGTCATTAACCCAAACTATTCCCACTGTCACTCCATTCCACAGTCATTAACCCAAACTAATCCCATTGTCACTCCATTCCCTAGTCATTAACCCAAACAAATCCCACTGTCACTCCATCCCCCAGTCATTAACCCAAACTAATCCCACTGTCACTCCATCCCCCAGTCATTAACCCAAACGCATCCCACTGTCACTCCATTCCCCAGTCATTAACACAAACTAATTCCACTGTCACTCCATTCCCCAGTCATTAACCAAACTAATCCCACTGTCACTCCATCCCCCAGTCATTAACCCAAACTAATCCCACTCTCACTCCATCCCCCAGTCATTAACCCCAAACTAATCCCACTCTCACTCCATTCCCCAGTCATTAAAACAAACTAATCCCACTGTCACTCCATTCCCTAGTCATTAACACAAACTAATCCCACTGTCACTCCATTCCCCAGTCATTAACCCAAACTAATCCCACTGTCACTCCATTCCCCAGTCATTAACCCAAACGAATCCCACTGTCACTCCATCCCCCAGTCATTAACCAAACTAATCCCACTGTCACTCTATTCCCCATTCTGTCATTAACCGAAACTAATCCCACTGTCACTCCATTCCCCAGTCGGTCATTAACCCCAAACTAATCCGACCGTCACTCCATCCCCCAGTCATGAACCCAAACTAATCCCACTGTCACTCCATTCCCCAGTCATTAACCCAAACTAATCCCACTGTCACTCCATTCCCCAGTCATTAACCCCAAACTAATCCGATTGTGACTCCATTCCCCAGTCATTAACCCAAACTAATCCCACTGTCACTCCATCCCCTAGTCATTAACCCCAAACTAATCCCACTGTCACTCCATTCCCCAGTCATTAACCCAAACGAATCCCACTGTCACTCCATCCCCCAGTCATTAACCAAACTAATCCCACTGTCACTCTATTCCCCATTCTGTCATTAACCGAAACTAATCCCACTGTCACTCCATTCCCCAGTCGGTCATTAACCCCAAACTAATCCCACCGTCACTCCATTCCCCAGTCACTAACCCAAACTAATCCCACTGTCACTCCATTCCCCAAAATTAACCCAAACTAATCCCACTGTCACTCCATGCCCCAAAATTAACCCAAATTAATCCATTGTCATTCCATTCCCCATTCACTAACCCAACAAATCCCAGTCACTCTATTCCCCAATATTAACCCAAACTAATCCCACTGTCACTCCATCCCCCAGTCATTAACCCAAACTAATCCCACTCTCACTCCATTCCCCAGTCGGTCATTAACCAAACTAATCCCACTGTCACTCCATTCCCCAGTCATTAACCCAAACTAATCCGATTGTGACTCCATTCCCCAGTCATTAGCCCCAAACTAATCCGATTGTGACTCCATTCCCCAGTCATTAACCCAAACTAATCCCACTGTCACTCTATTCCCCAGTCATTAACCCAAACTAATCCCACTGTCACTCCATCCCCTAGTCATTAACACAAACTAATCCCACTGTCACTCCATTCCCCAGTCATTAACCCAAACTAATTCCACTGTCACTCCATTGCCCAGTCATTAACCAAACTAATCCCACTGTCACTCCATCCCCCAGTCATTAACCCAAACTAATCCCACTGTCACTCCATCCCCTAGTCATTAACACAAACTAATCCCACTGTCACTCCATTCCCCAGTCATTAACCCAAACTAATTCCACTGTCACTCCATTGCCCAGTCATTAACCAAACTAATCCCACTGTCACTCCATCCCCCAGTCATTAACCCAAACTAATCCCACTGTCACTCCATTCCCCAGTCATTAACCAAACTAATCCCACTGTCACTCCATTCCCCAGTCATTAACCAAACTAATCCCACTGTCACTCCATCCCCCAGTCATTAACCCAAACTAATTCCACTGTCACTCCATTCCCCAGTCATTAACCAAACTAATCCCACTGTCACTCCATCCCCCAGTCATTAACCCAAACGAATCCCACTGTCACTCCATTCCCCAGTCATTAACACAAACTAATCCCACTGTCACTCCATTCCCTAGTCATTAACACAAACTAATCCCACTGTCACTCCATTCCCCAGTCATTAACCCAAACTAATCCCACTGTCACTCCATCCCCCAGTCATTAACCCAAACTAATCTCACTGTCACTCCATTCCCCAGTCATTAACCCAAACTAATTCCACTGTCACTCCATTCCCCAGTCATTAACCAAACTAATCCCACTGTCACTCCATCCCCCAGTCATTAACCCAAACTAATCCCACTCTCACTCCATCCCCCAGTCATTAACCCCAAACTAATCCCACTGTCACTCCATTCCCCAGTCGGTCATTAACCCAAACTAATTCCACTGTCACTCCATTCCCCAGCCATTAACCCAAACTAATCCCACTATCACTCCATCCCCCAGTCATTAACCAAACTAATCCCATTGTCACTCTATTCCCCATTCTGTCATTAACCGAAACTAATCCCACTGTCACTCCATTCCCCAGTCGGTCATTAACCCCAAACTAATCCCACCGTCACTCCATCCCCCAGTCATTAACCCAAACTAATCCCACTGTCACTCCATTCCCCAGTCATTAACCCAAACTAATCCCACTGTCACTCCATTCCCCAGTCATTAACCCCAAACTAATCCGATTGTGACTCCATTCCCCAGTCATTAACCCAAACTAATCCCACTGTCACTCCATCCCCTAGTCATTAACCCCAAACTAATCCCACTGTTACTCCATTCCCCAGTCATTAACCCCAAACTAATCCGATTGTGACTCCATTCCCCAGTCATTAACCCAAACGAATCCCACTGTCACTCCATCCCCCAGTCATTAACCAAACTAATCCCACTGTCACTCCATTCCCCAGTCGGTCATTAACCCAAACTAATCCCACTGTCACTCTATTCCCCATTCTGTCATTAACAGAAACTAATCCCTCTGTCACTCCATTCCCCAGTCGGTCATTAACCCCAAACTAATCCCACCGTCACTCCATTCCCCAGTCACTAACCCAAACTAATCCCACTGTCACTCCATTCCCCAAAATTAACCCAAACTAATCCCACTGTCACTCCATGCCCCAAAATTAACCCAAATTAATCCATTGTCATTCCATTCCCCATTCACTAACCCAAACAAATCCCAGTCACTCTATTCCCCAATATTAACCCAAACTAATCCCACTGTCACTCCATCCCCCAGTCATTAACCCAAACTAATCCCACTCTCACTCCATTCCCCAGTCGGTCATTAACCAAACTAATCCCACTGTCACTCCATTCCCCAGTCATTAACCCAAACTAATCCCAGTGTCACTCCATTCCCCAGTCATTAACCCAATCTAATCCCACTGTCATTCCATTCCCCAGTCATTAGCCCCAAACTAATCCGATTGTGACTCCATTCCCCAGTCATTAACCCAAACTAATCCCACTGTCACTCTATTCCCCAGTCATTAACCCAAACTAATCCCACTGTCACTCCATTCCCCAGTCATTAACCCAAACTAATCCCACTGTCACTCCATCCCCTAGTCATTAACACAAACTAATCCCACTGTCACTCCATTCCCCAGTCATTAGCCCAAACTAATTCCACTGTCACTCCATTGCCCAGTCATTAACCAAACTAATCCCACTGTCACTCCATCCCCCAGTCATTAACCCAAACTAATCCCACTGTCACTCCATTCCCCAGTCATTAACCAAACTAATCCCACTGTCACTCCATTCCCCAGTCATTAACCAAACTAATCCCACTGTCACTCCATCCCCCAGTCATTAACCCAAACTAATCCCAGTGTCACTCCATTCCCCAGTCATTAACCCAATCTAATCCCACTGTCATTCCATTCCCCAGTCATTAGCCCCAAACTAATCCGATTGTGACTCCATTCCCCAGTCATTAACCCAAACTAATCCCACTGTCACTCTATTCCCCAGTCATTAACCCAAACTAATCCCACTGTCACTCCATTCCCCAGTCATTAACCCAAACTAATCCCACTGTCACTCCATCCCCTAGTCATTAACCAAACTAATCCCACTGTCACACCATTCCCCAGACATTAACCCAAACTAATCCCACTGTCACTCCATTCCCGAGTCGGTCATTAACCCCAAACTATTCCCACTGTCACTCCATTCCACAGTCATTAACCCAAACTAATCCCATTGTCACCCCATTCCCCAGTCATTAACCCAAACTAATCCCACTGTCACTCCATCCCCCAGTCATTAACCCCAAACTAATCCCACTGTCACTCCATTCCCCAGTCGGTCATTAACCCAAACTAATCCCACTGTCACTCCATTCCCCAGCCATTAACCCAAACTAATCCCACTGTCACTCCATTCCCCAGTCATTAACCCAAACGAATCCCACTGTCACTCCATCCCCCAGTCATTAACCAAACTAATCCCACTGTCACTCTATTCCCCATTCTGTCATTAACCGAAACTAATCCCACTGTCACTCCATTCCCCAGTTGGTCATTAACCCCAAACTAATCCCACCGTCACTCCATTCCCCAGTCACTAACCCAAACTAATCCCACTGTCACTCCATTCCCCAATATTAACCCAAACTAATCCATTGTCATTCCATTCCCCAGTCACTAACACAAACAAATCCCACAGTCACTCTATTCCCCAGTCATTAACCCAAACTAATCCCACTGTCATTCCATTCCCCAGTCATTAACCCAAACTAATCTGATTGTGACTCCATTTCCCAGTCATTAACCCAAACTAATCCCACTGTCACTCTATTCCCCAGTCATTAACCCAAACTAATCCCACTGTCACTCCATTCCCCAGTCATTAACCCAATCTAATCCCACTGTCATTCCATTCCCCAGTCATTAACCCCAAACTAATCCCACTGTCACTCTATTCCCCAGTCATTAACCCAAACTAATCCCACTGTCACTCTATTCCCCAGTCATTAACACAAACTAATCCCACTGTCACTCCATCCCCCAGTCATTAACCCCAAACTAATCCCACTGTCACTCCATTCCCCAGTCATTAACCCAAACTAATCCCACTGTCACTCCATTCCCCAGTCGGTCATTAACCAAACTAATCCCACTGTCACTCCATTCCCCAGTCATTAACCCAAACTAATCCCAGTGTCACTCCATTCCCCAGTCATTAACCCAATCTAATCCCACTGTCATTCCATTCCCCAGTCATTAGCCCCAAACTAATCCGATTGTGACTCCATTCCCCAGTCATTAACCCAAACTAATCCCACTGTCACTCTATTCCCCAGTCATTAACGCAAACTAATCCCACTGTCACTCCATTCCCCAGTCATTAACCCAAACTAATCCCACTGTCACTCCATCCCCTAGTCATTAACACAAACTAATCCCACTGTCACTCCATTCCCCAGTCATTAACCCAAACTAATTCCACTGTCACTCCATTGCCCAGTCATTAACCAAACTAATCCCACTGTCACTCCATCCCCCAGTCATTAACCCAAACTAATCCCACTGTCACTCCATTCCCCAGTCATTAACCAAACTAATCCCACTGTCACTCCATTCCCCAGTCATTAACCAAACTAATCCCACTGTCACTCCATCCCCCAGTCATTAACCCAAACTAATCCCAGTGTCACTCCATTCCCCAGTCATTAACCCAATCTAATCCCACTGTCATTCCATTCCCCAGTCATTAGCCCCAAACTAATCCGTTTGTGACTCCATTCCCCAGTCATTAACCCAAACTAATCCCACTGTCACTCTATTCCCCAGTCATTAACCCAAACTAATCCCACTGTCACTCCATTCCCCAGTCATTAACCCAAACTAATCCCACTGTCACTCCATCCCCTAGTCATTAACCAAACTAATCCCACTGTCACACCATTCCCCAGACATTAACCCAAACTAATCCCACTGTCACTCCATTCCCGAGTCGGTCATTAACCCCAAACTAATCCCACTGTCACTCCATTCCTCAGTCATTAACCCAAACTAATCCCATTGTCACCCCATTCCCCAGTCATTAACCCAAACTAATCCCACTGTCACTCCATCCCCCAGTCATTAACCCCAAACTAATCCCACTGTCACTCCATTCCCCAGTCGGTCATTAACCCAAACTAATCCCACTGTCACTCCATTCCCCAGCCATTAACCCAAACTAATCCCACTGTCACTCCATTCCCCAGTCATTAACCCAAACGAATCCCACTGTCACTCCATCCCCCAGTCATTAACCAAACTAATCCCACTGTCACTCTATTCCCCATTCTGTCATTAACCCAAACTAATCCCACTGTCATTCCATTCCCCAGTCATTAACCCAAACTAATCTGATTGTGACTGCATTTCCCAGTCATTAACCCAAACTAATCCCACTGTCACTCTATTCCCCAGTCATTAACCCAAACTAATCCCACTGTCACTCCATTCCCCAGTCATTAACCCAATCTAATCCCACTGTCATTCCATTCCCCAGTCATTAACCCCAAACTAATCCCACTGTCACTCTATTCCCCAGTCATTAACCCAAACTAATCCCACTGTCACTCTATTCCCCAGTCATTAACACAAACTAATCCCACTGTCACTCCATCCCCCAGTCATTAACCCCAAACTAATCCCACTGTCACTCCATTTCCCAGTCATTAACCCAAACTAATCCCACTGTCACTCCATTCCCCAGTCATTAACCAAACTAATCCCACTGTCACTCCGTTCCCCAGTCATTAACCCAAACTAATCCCACTGTCACTCCATTCTCCAGTCGGTCATTAACCCCAAACTAATCCCATTGTCATTCCATTCCCCAGTCGGTCGTTAACCCCAAACTAATCCAACTGTCACTCTATTCCCCAGTCATTAACACAAACTAATCCCACTGTCACTCCATCCCCCAGTCATTAACCCCAAACTAATCCCACTGTCACTCCATTCCCCAGTCGGTCATTAACCCAAACTAATCCCACTGTCACTCCATTCCCCAGCCATTAACCCAAACTAATCCCACTGTCACTCCATTCCCCAGTCATTAACCCAAACGAATCCCACTGTCACTCCATCCCCCAGTCATTATCCAAACTAATCCCACTGTCACTCTATTCCCCATTCTGTCATTAACCGAAACTAATCCCACTGTCACTCCATTCCCCAGTCGGTCATTAACCCCAAACTAATCCCACCGTCACTCCGTTCCCCAGTCACTAACCCAAACTAATCCCACTGTCACTCCATTCCCCAATATTAACCCAAACTAATCCATTGTCATTCCATTCCCCAGTCACTAACACAAACAAATCCCACTGTCACTCTATTCCCCAGTCATTAACCCAAACTAATCCCACTGTCACTCCATTCCCCAGTCGGTCATTAACCCAAACTAATCCCACTGTCACTCCATTCCCCAATATTAACCCAAACTAATCCATTGTCATTCCATTCCCCAGTCACTAACACAAACAAATCCCACTGTCACTCTATTCCCCAGTCATTAACTCAAACTAATGCCACTGTCACTCCATTGCCCAGTCATTAACCAAACTAATCCCACTGTCACTCCATCCCCCAGTCATTAACCCAAACTAATCCCACTGTCACTCCATTCCCCAGTCATTAACCAAACTAATCCCACTGTCACTCCATTCCCCAGTCATTAACCAAACTAATCCCACTGTCACTCCATCCCCCAGTCATTAACCCAAACTAATTCCACTGTCACTCCATTCCCCAGTCATTAACCAAACTAATCCCACTGTCACTCCATCCCCCAGTCATTAACCCAAACTAATCCCACTGTCACTCCATCCCCCAGTCATTAACCCAAACGAATCCCACTGTCACTCCATTCCCCAGTCATTAACACAAACTAATCCCACTGTCACTCCATTCCCTAGTCATTAACACAAAGTAATCCCACTGTCACTCCATTCCCCAGTCATTAACCCAAACTAATCCCACTGTCACTCCATCCCCCAGTCATTAACCCAAACTAATCTCACTGTCACTCCATTCCCCAGTCATTAACCCAAACTAATTCCACTGTCACTCCATTCCCCAGTCATTAACCAAACTAATCCCACTGTCACTCCATCCCCCAGTCATTAACCCAAACTAATCCCACTCTCACTCCATCCCCCAGTCATTAACCCCAAACTAATCCCACTGTCACTCCATTCCCCAGTCGGTCATTAACCCAAACTAATTCCACTGTCACTCCATTCCCCAGCCATTAACCCAAACTAATCCCACTGTCACTCCATCCCCCAGTCATTAACCAAACTAATCCCATTGTCACTCTATTCCCCATTCTGTCATTAACCGAAACTAATCCCACTGTCACTCCATTCCCCAGTCGGTCATTAACCCCAAACTAATCCCACCGTCACTCCATCCCCCAGTCATTAACCCAAACTAATCCCACTGTCACTCCATTCCCCAGTCATTAACCCAAACTAATCCCACTGTCACTCCATTCCCCAGTCATTAACCCCAAACTAATCCGATTGTGACTCCATTCCCCAGTCATTAACCCAAACTAATCCCACTGTCACTCCATCCCCTAGTCATTAACCCCAAACTAATCCCACTGTTACTCCATTCCCCAGTCATTAACCCCAAACTAATCCGATTGTGACTCCATTCCCCAGTCATTAACCCAAACGAATCCCACTGTCACTCCATCCCCCAGTCATTAACCAAACTAATCCCACTGTCACTCCATTCCCCAGTCGGTCATTAACCCAAACTAATCCCACTGTCACTCTATTCCCCATTCTGTCATTAACAGAAACTAATCCCACTGTCACTCCATTCCCCAGTCGGTCATTAACCCCAAACTAATCCCACCGTCACTCCATTCCCCAGTCACTAACCCAAACTAATCCCACTGTCACTCCATTCCCCAAAATTAACCCAAACTAATCCCACTGTCACTCCATGCCCCAAAATTAACCCAAATTAATCCATTGTCATTCCATTCCCCATTCACTAACCCAAACAAATCCCAGTCACTCTATTCCCCAATATTAACCCAAACTAATCCCACTGTCACTCCATCCCCCAGTCATTAACCCAAACTAATCCCACTCTCACTCCATTCCCCAGTCGGTCATTAACCAAACTAATCCCACTGTCACTCCATTCCCCAGTCATTAACCCAAACTAATCCCAGTGTCACTCCATTCCCCAGTCATTAACCCAATCTAATCCCACTGTCATTCCATTCCCCAGTCATTAGCCCCAAACTAATCCGATTGTGACTCCATTCCCCAGTCATTAACCCAAACTAATCCCACTGTCACTCTATTCCCCAGTCATTAACCCAAACTAATCCCACTGTCACTCCATTCCCCAGTCATTAACCCAAACTAATCCCACTGTCACTCCATCCCCTAGTCATTAACACAAACTAATCCCACTGTCACTCCATCCCCCAGTCATTAACCCAAACTAATCCCACTGTCACTCCATTCCCCAGTCATTAACCAAACTAATCCCACTGTCACTCCATTCCCCAGTCATTAACCAAACTAATCCCACTGTCACTCCATCCCCCAGTCATTAACCCAAACTAATCCCAGTGTCACTCCATTCCCCAGTCATTAACCCAATCTAATCCCACTGTCATTCCATTCCCCAGTCATTAGCCCCAAACTAATCCGATTGTGACTCCATTCCCCAGTCATTAACCCAAACTAATCCCACTGTCACTCTATTCCCCAGTCATTAACCCAAACTAATCCCACTGTCACTCCATTCCCCAGTCATTAACCCAAACTAATCCCACTGTCACTCCATCCCCTAGTCATTAACCAAACTAATCCCACTGTCACACCATTCCCCAGACATTAACCCAAACTAATCCCACTGTCACTCCATTCCCGAGTCGGTCATTAACCCCAAACTATTCCCACTGTCACTCCATTCCACAGTCATTAACCCAAACTAATCCCATTGTCACCCCATTCCCCAGTCATTAACCCAAACTAATCCCACTGTCACTCCATCCCCCAGTCATTAACCCCAAACTAATCCCACTGTCACTCCATTCCCCAGTCGGTCATTAACCCAAACTAATCCCACTGTCACTCCATTCCCCAGCCATTAACCCAAACTAATCCCACTGTCACTCCATTCCCCAGTCATTAACCCAAACGAATCCCACTGTCACTCCATCCCCCAGTCATTAACCAAACTAATCCCACTGTCACTCTATTCCCCATTCTGTCATTAACCGAAACTAATCCCACTGTCACTCCATTCCCCAGTTGGTCATTAACCCCAAACTAATCCCACCGTCACTCCATTCCCCAGTCACTAACCCAAACTAATCCCACTGTCACTCCATTCCCCAATATTAACCCAAACTAATCCATTGTCATTCCATTCCCCAGTCACTAACACAAACAAATCCCACAGTCACTCTATTCCCCAGTCATTAACCCAAACTAATCCCACTGTCATTCCATTCCCCAGTCATTAACCCAAACTAATCTGATTGTGACTCCATTTCCCAGTCATTAACCCAAACTAATCCCACTGTCACTCTATTCCCCAGTCATTAACCCAAACTAATCCCACTGTCACTCCATTCCCCAGTCATTAACCCAATCTAATCCCACTGTCATTCCATTCCCCAGTCATTAACCCCAAACTAATCCCACTGTCACTCTATTCCCCAGTCATTAACCCAAACTAATCCCACTGTCACTCTATTCCCCAGTCATTAACACAAACTAATCCCACTGTCACTCCATCCCCCAGTCATTAACCCCAAACTAATCCCACTGTCACTCCATTCCCCAGTCATTAACCCAAACTAATCCCACTGTCACTCCATTCCCCAGTCGGTCATTAACCAAACTAATCCCACTGTCACTCCATTCCCCAGTCATTAACCCAAACTAATCCCAGTGTCACTCCATTCCCCAGTCATTAACCCAATCTAATCCCACTGTCATTCCATTCCCCAGTCATTAGCCCCAAACTAATCCGATTGTGACTCCATTCCCCAGTCATTAACCCAAACTAATCCCACTGTCACTCTATTCCCCAGTCATTAACCCAAACTAATCCCACTGTCACTCCATTCCCCAGTCATTAACCCAAACTAATCCCACTGTCACTCCATCCCCTAGTCATTAACACAAACTAATCCCACTGTCACTCCATTCCCCAGTCATTAACCCAAACTAATTCCACTGTCACTCCATTGCCCAGTCATTAACCAAACTAATCCCACTGTCACTCCATCCCCCAGTCATTAACCCAAACTAATCCCACTGTCACTCCATTCCCCAGTCATTAACCAAACTAATCCCACTGTCACTCCATTCCCCAGTCATTAACCAAACTAATCCCACTGTCACTCCATCCCCCAGTCATTAACCCAAACTAATCCCAGTGTCACTCCATTCCCCAGTCATTAACCCAATCTAATCCCACTGTCATTCCATTCCCCAGTCATTAGCCCCAAACTAATCCGATTGTGACTCCATTCCCCAGTCATTAACCCAAACTAATCCCACTGTCACTCTATTCCCCAGTCATTAACCCAAACTAATCCCACTGTCACTCCATTCCCCAGTCATTAACCCAAACTAATCCCACTGTCACTCCATTCCCCAGTCATTAACCAAACTAATCCCACTGTCACACCATTCCCCAGACATTAACCCAAACTAATCCCACTGTCACTCCATTCCCGAGTCGGTCATTAACCCCAAACTAATCCCACTGTCACTCCATTCCTCAGTCATTAACCCAAACTATTCCCACTGTCACTCCATTCCACAGTCATTAACCCAAACTAATCCCATTGTCACCCCATTCCCCAGTCATTAACCCAAACTAATCCCACTGTCACTCCATCCCCCAGTCATTAACCCCAAACTAATCCCACTGTCACTCCATTCCCCAGTCGGTCATTAACCCAAACTAATCCCACTGTCACTCCATTCCCCAGCCATTAACCCAAACTAATCCCACTGTCACTCCATTCCCCAGTCATTAACCCAAACGAATCCCACTGTCACTCCATCCCCCAGTCATTAACCAAACTAATCCCACTGTCACTCTATTCCCCATTCTGTCATTAACACAAACTAATCCCACTGTCATTCCATTCCCCAGTCATTAACCCAAACTAATCTGATTGTGACTCCATTTCCCAGTCATTAACCCAAACTAATCCCACTGTCACTCTATTCCCCAGTCATTAACCCAAACTAATCCCACTGTCACTCCATTCCCCAGTCATTAACCCAATCTAATCCCACTGTCATTCCATTCCCCAGTCATTAACCCCAAACTAATCCCACTGTCACTCTATTCCCCAGTCATTAACCCAAACTAATCCCACTGTCACTCTATTCCCCAGTCATTAACACAAACTAATCCCACTGTCACTCCATCCCCCAGTCATTAACCCCAAACTAATCCCACTGTCACTCCATTCCCCAGTCATTAACCCAAACTAATCCCACTGTCACTCCATTCCCCAGTCATTAACCAAACTAATCCCACTGTCACTCCATTCCCCAGTCATTAACCCAAACTAATCCCACTGTCACTCCATTCTCCAGTCGGTCATTAACCCCAAACTAATCCCATTGTCATTCCATTCCCCAGTCGGTCGTTAACCCCAAACTAATCCAACTGTCACTCTATTCCCCAGTCATTAACACAAACTAATCCCACTGTCACTCCATCCCCCAGTCATTAACCCCAAACTAATCCCACTGTCACTCCATTCCCCAGTCGGTCATTAACCCAAACTAATCCCACTGTCACTCCATTCCCCAGCCATTAACCCAAACTAATCCCACTGTCACTCCATTCCCCAGTCATTAACCCAAACTAATCCCACTGTCACTCCATCCCCCAGTCATTATCCAAACTAATCCCACTGTCACTCTATTCCCCATTCTGTCATTAACCGAAACTAATCCCACTGTCACTCCATTCCCCAGTCGGTCATTAACCCCAAACTAATCCCACCGTCACTCCATTCCCCAGTCACTAACCCAAACTAATCCCACTGTCACTCCATTCCCCAATATTAACCCAAACTAATCCATTGTCATTCCATTCCCCAGTCACTAACACAAACAAATCCCACTGTCACTCTATTCCCCAGTCATTAACCCAAACTAATCCCACTGTCACTCCATTCCCCAGTCGGTCATTAACCCAAACTAATCCCACTGTCACTCCATTCCCCAATATTAACCCAAACTAATCCATTGTCATTCCATTCCCCAGTCACTAACACAAACAAATCCCACTGTCACTCTATTCCCCAGTCATTAACTCAAACTAATGCCACTGTCACTCCATCCCCCAGTCATTAACCCAAACTAATCCCACTGTCACTCCATTCCCCAGTCATTAACACAAACTAATCCCACTGTCACTCCATTCCCCAGTCATTAACCCAAATTAATCCCATTTTCACTCCATTCCCCTAGTCATTAACCCAAACGAATCCCACTGTCACTCCATTCCCCAGTCATTAACCCAAACTAATCCCATTGTCACCCCATTCCCCAGTCATTAACCCAAACTAATCCCACTGTCACTCCATTCCCCAGTCATTAACCCAAACTAATCCCACTGTCACTCCATCCCCCAGTCATTAACCCAAACTAATCCAACTGTCACTCCATTTCCCAGCCATTAACACAAACTAATCCCACTGTCACTCCATTCACCAGTCATTAACCCAAACTAATCCCATTGTCACTCCATTCCCCAGTCGGTCATTAACCCAAACTAATCCCACTGTCACTCCATCCCCCAGTCATTCACCCAAACTAATCCCACTGTCACTCCATTCCCCAGTTGGACATTAACCCAAACTAATCCCACTGTCACTCCATTCCCCAGTCATTAACCCAAACAAATCCCATTGTCACTCCATTCCCCAGTCGGTCATTAACCCAAACTAATCCCACTGTCACTCCATCCCCCAGTCATTCACCCAAACTAATCCCACTGTCACTCCATTCCCCAGTTGGACATTAACCCAAACTAATCTTCTGGCCAGACTCTCCCCCCAATGCCCTGTATCAATCCCCAAACTAATCCCACTGCCCCCCGCTCTCTCCCCATAGCCCTGTATCAATCCCCAAACTAATCCCACTGCCCCGCTCTCTCCCCATAGCCCTGTATCAATCCCCATACTCATCCCACTGTCCCACTCTCTCCCCATGGCCCTGTATCCATCCCCAAACTAATCCCACTGCCCCCCCGCTCTCTCCCCATAGCCCTGTATCAATCCCCAAACTAATCCCACTGCCCCCCGCTCTCTCCCCATAGCCCTGTATCAATCCCCAAACTAATCCCACTGCCCCGCTCTCTCTCCCCATAGCCCTGTATCAATCCCCAAACTAATCCCACTGTCCCACTCTCTCCCCATGGCCCTGTATCAATCCCCAAACTAATCCCACTGGCCCGCTCTCTCCCCATAGCCCTGTATCGATCCCCAAACTAATCCCACTGCCCCTCTCTCTCCCCATAGCCCTGTTTCGATCCCCAAACTAATCCCACTGCCCCACTCTCTCCCCATAGCCCTGTATCAATCCCCAAACTAATCCCACTGCCCCCGCTCTCTCCCCATAGCCCTGTATCAATCCCCAAACTAATCCCACTGTCCCACTCTCTCCCCATAGCCCTGTATCAATCCCCAAACTAATCCCACTGCCCCCCGCTCTCTCCCCATAGCCCTGTATCAATCCCCAAACTAATCCCACTGCCCTGCTCTCTCCCCATAGCCCTGTATCAATCCCCAAACTAATCCCACTGCCCTGCTCTCTCCCCATAGCCCTGTATCAATCCCCAAACTAATCCCACTGCCCCCCTCTCTCTCCCCATAGCCCTGTATCAATCCCCAAACTAATCCCACTGCCCCCCTCTCTCTCCCCATAGCCCTGCTTCAATCCCCAAACTAATCCCACTGCCCCCCGCTCTCTCCCCATAGCCCTGTATCAATCCCCAAACTAATCCCACTGCCCCCCTCTCTCTCCCCATAGCCCTGTATCAATCCCCAAACTAATCCCACTGCCCCCCGCTCTCTCCCCATAGCCCTGTATCAATCCCCAAACTAATCCCACTGTCCCCACTCTCTCCCCATAGCCCTGTATCAATCCCCAAACTAATCCCACTGTCCCCCCGCGCTCTCTCCCCATAGCCCTGTATAAATCCCCAAACTAATCCCACTGCCCAGCTCTCTCCCCATGGCCCTGTATCAATCCCCAAACTAATCCCCCTGCCCCCCACTCTCTCCCCATAGCCCTGTATCAATCCCCAAACTAATCCCACTGTCCCCCACTCTCTCCCCATAGCCCTGTATCAATCCCCAAACTAATCCCACTGCCCCACTCTCTCCCCATTGCCCTGTATCAATCCCCAAACTAATCACACTGCCCCCCCACTCTCTCCCCATAGCCCTGTATCAATCCCAAACGAATCCCACTGCCCCCCGCTCTCACCCCATAGCCCCGTATCAATCCCCAAACTAATCCCACTGCCCCACTCTCTCCCCATTGCCCTGTATCAATTCCCAAACTAATCACACTGCCCCCCCACTCTCTCCCCATAGCCCTGTATCAATCCCAAACGAATCCCACTGCCCCCCGCTCTCACCCCATAGCCCCGTATCAATCCCCAAACTAATCCCACTGTCCCCCCGCTCTCTCTCCATAGCCCTGTATCAATCCCCAAACTAATCACACTGCCCCCCCACTCTCTCCCCATAGCCCCGTATCAATCCCCAAACTAATCCCACTGCCCCCTGCTCTCTCCCCATAGCCCTGTATCGATCCCCAAACTAATCCCACTGCCCCCCACTCTCTCCCCATAGCCCTGTATCGATCCCCAAACTAATCCCACTGCCCCCCGCTCTCTCCCCATAGCCCTGTATCAATCCCCATAGGAATCCCACTGCCCCCACTCTCTCCCCATAGCCCTGTATCAATCCCCAAACTAACCCCACTGCCCCCTGCTCTCTCCCCATAGCCCTGTTTCAATCCCCATAGGAATCCCACTGCCCCCTGCTCTCTCCCCATAGCCCTGTATCAATCCCCATAGGAATCCCACTGCCCCCTGCTCTCTCCCCATAGCCCTGTATCAATCCCCATAGGAATCCCACTGCCCCCCACTCTCTCCCCATAGCCCTGTATCAATCCCCAAACTAATCCCACTGCCCCCCACTCTCTCCCCATAGCCCTGTATCAATCCCCAAACTAATCCCACTGCCCCCCACTCTCTCCCCATAGCCCTGTATCAATCCCCAAACTAATCCCACTGCCCTGCTCTCTCTCCCCATAGCCCTGTATCAATCCCCAAACTAATCCCACTGCCCCACTCTCTCCCCATAGCCCTGTATCAATCCCCATAGGAATCCCACTGCCCCCTGCTCTCTCCCCATAGCCCTGTATCGATCCCCAAACTAATCCCACTGTCCCCCCACACTCTCCCCATAGCCCTGTATCAATCCCCAAACTAATCCCACTGCCCCCTGCCCTCTCCCCATAGCCCTGTATCGATCCCCAAACTAATCCCACTGTCCCCCCACACTCTCCCCATAGCCCTGTATCAATCCCCAAACTAATCCCACTGCCCCACTCTCTCCCCATAGCCCTGTACCAATCCCCATAGGAATCCCACTGTCCCCCCACTCTCTCCCCATAGCCCTGTATCAATCCCCATAGGAATCCCACTGTCCCCCCACTCTCTCCCCATAGCCCTGTATCAATCCCCATAGGAATCCCACTGCCCCCACTCTCTCCCCAGGAGCAGTACCCTCTCGGTGAGGGACCTACCTCGGATATAGATGGCCTTTGCTGACTTGGGGTCCTCATTCTCCAGCTCGAGCTGTACACTGGGTCTGAAGAAGGAGATCTGATCTTTCAGAGGGGGAGCTGAGGACACATCTGACGGAGTCAGAGATTCCATCTCGTCAACTGGGAGACAAGCACACAACTCAGTGGGACATGGAGCATGGAAGGAGCTTCACTCCGGAACAGAACATCATTCCCGAACACACGCTTCAACCAATGGAAACCATCCGCCGCTGCATACGTCTCTCACTCACACACCCTCCGCACACCTTTATACACGTCCCCCCCTCCACACACACACCCTCCGCACTCCTGTACACACGTCCCCCTCCCCCCCTCCACACACACACCCTCCGCACTCCTGTACACACGTCCCCCCCTCCACACACACACCCTCCGCACACCTGTACACACGTCCCCCTCCCCCCCTCCACACACACACCCTCCGCACACCTGTACACACGTCCCCCTCCCCCCTCCACACACACACACCCTCCGCACTCCTGTACACACGTCCCCCTCCCCCCCAACACACACACACCCTCCGCACACCTGTACACACGTCCCCCTCCCCCCTCCACACACACACACACCCTCCGCACTCCTGTACACACGTCCCCCCCCCCCTCCACTCACACACCCTCCGCACACCTGTACACACGTCCCCCTCCCCCCCTCCACACACACACCCTCCGCACTCCTGTACACACGTCCCCCTCCCCCCTCCACACACACACACACCCTCCACACACCTGTACACACGTCCCCCTCCCCCCCCCACACACACACACCCTCCACACTCCTGTACACACGTCCCCCCCTCCACACACACACACACCCTCCGCACTCCTGTACACACGTCCCCCTCCCCCCCCAACACACACACACCCTCCGCACTCCTGTACACACGTCCCCCTCCCCCCCCAACACACACACACCCTCCGCACTCCTGTACACACGTCCCCCTCCCCCCCCAACACACACACACCCTCCGCACTCCTGTACACACGTCCCCCTCCCCCCCTCCACACACACACACCCTCCGCACTCCTGTACACACGTCCCCCCTCCCCCCCTCCACACACACACACCCTCCGCACACCTGTACACACGTCCCCCCCTCCACACACACACCCTCCACACACCTGTACACACGTCCCCCTCCCCCCCCTCCACACACACACCCTCCGCACTCCTGTACACACGTTCCCCCCTCCACACACACACCCTCCGCACACCTGTACACACGTCCCCCTCCCCCCCCAACACACACACACCCTCCGCACTCCTGTACACACGTTCCCCCCTCCACACACACACCCTCCACACACCTGTACACACGTCCCCCTCCCCCCCTCCACACACACACCCTCCACACTCCTGTACACACGTCCCCCTCCCCCCCCAACACACACACACCCTCCGCACTCCTGTACACACGTCCCCCCCTCCACACACACACACACCCTCCGCACTCCTGTACACACGTCCCCCCCTCCACACACACACCCTCCGCACACCTGTACACACGTCCCCCTCCCCCCCCCCACACACACACCCTCCGCACTCCTGTACACACGTCCCCCTCCCCCCCTCCACACACACACCCTCCGCACACCTGTACACACGTCCCCCTCCCCCCCTCCACACACACACCCTCCACACTCCTGTACACACGTCCCCCTCCCCCCCCAACACACACACACCCTCCGCACTCCTGTACACACGTCCCCCTCCCCCCTCCACACACACACCCTCCACACTCCTGTACACACGTCCCCCTCCCCCCCCAACACACACACACCCTCCGCACTCCTGTACACACGTCCCCCTCCCCCCCTCCACACACACACACCCTCCGCACTCCTGTACACACGTCCCCCTCCCCCCCCAACACACACACACCCTCCGCACACCTGTACACACGTCCCCCTCCCCCCCCAACACACACACACCCTCCGCACTCCTGTACACACGTCCCCCCCTCCACACACACACACACCCTCCGCACTCCTGTACACACGTCCCCCTCCCCCCCCAACACACACACACCCTCCGCACTCCTGTACACACGTCCCCCCCTCCACACACACACACACCCTCCGCACACCTTTATACACGTCCCTCTCCCCCCCCAACACACACACCCTCCGCACTCCTGTACACACGTCCCTCTCCCCCCCCTCCACACACACCCTCCGCACTCCTGTACACACGTCCCCCCCTCCACACACACACACCCTCCGCACTCCTGTACACACGTCCCCCTCCCCCTCCCCCCACACACACACACCCTCCGCACTCCTGTACACACGTCCCCCCCTCCACACACACACACACCCTCCGCACACCTTTATACACGTCCCTCTCCCCCCCCAACACACACACCCTCCACACACCTGTACACACGTCCCTCTCCCCCCCCAACACACACACCCTCCGCACACCTGTACACACGTCCCCCTCCCCCCCTCCACACACACACCCTCCGCACTCCTGTACACACGTCCCCCCCTCCACACACACACCCTCCGCACACCTGTACACACGTCCCCCTCCCCCCCTCCACACACACACCCTCCGCACTCCTGTACACACGTCCCCCTCCCCCCCTCCACACACACACCCTCCGCACTCCTGTACACACGTCCCCCTCCCCCCCCAACACACACACACCCTCCGCACACCTGTACACATGTCCCCCTCCCCCCCCAACACACACACACCCTCCACACACCTGTACACACGTCCCCCTCCCCCCCTCCACACACACACACCCTCCGCACTCCTGTACACACGTCCCCCTCCCCCCCTCCACACACACACACCCTCCGCACTCCTGTACACACGTCCCCCTCCCCCCCTCCACACACACACCCTCCGCACTCCTGTACACACGTCCCCCTCCCCCCCCAACACACACACACCCTCCGCACACCTGTACACACGTCCCCCTCCCCCCCTCCACACACACACCCTCCACACACCTGTACACACGTCCCCCTCCCCCCCCAACACACACACACCCTCCGCACACCTGTACACACGTCCCCCTCCCCCCCTCCACACACACACCCTCCACACACCTGTACACACGTCCCCCTCCCCCCCCAACACACACACACCCTCCGCACTCCTGTACACACGTCCCCCTGCCCCCCCAACACACACACACCCTCCGCACACCTGTACACACGTCCCCCTCCCCCCCCAACACACACACACCCTCCGCACTCCTGTACACACGTCCCCCTCCCCCCCCAACACACACACACCCTCCGCACTCCTGTACACACGTCCCTCTCCCCCCCTCCACACACACACCCTCCGCACTCCTGTACACACGTCCCCCTCCCCCCCTCCACACACACACCCTCCACACTCCTGTACACACGTCCCCCCCTCCACATACACACACACCCTCCACACTCCTGTACACACGTCCCCCTCCCCCCCCAACACACACACACCCTCCGCACACCTTTATACACGTCCCTCTCCCCCCCCAACACACACACACCCTCCGCACTCCTGTACACACGTCCCTCTCCCCCCCCTCCACACACACCCTCCGCACTCCTGTACACACGTCCCCCCCTCCACACACACACACCCTCCGCACACCTGTACACACGTCCCCCTCCCCCCCCAACACACACACACCCTCCACACTCCTGTACACACGTCCCCCTCCCCCCTCCACACACACACCCTCCGCACTCCTGTACACACGTCCCTCTCCCCCCCTCCACACACACACCCTCCACACTCCTGTACACACGTCCCTCTCCCCCCCCAACACACACACCCTCCGCACTCCTGTACACACGTCCCCCTCCCCCCCTCCACACACAAACCCTCCGCACTCCTGTACACACGTCCCCCTCCCCCCCCAACACACACACACCCTCCGCACTCCTGTACACACGTCCCCCCCTCCACACACACACACACCCTCCGCACTCCTGTACACACGTCCCCCCCTCCACACACACACCCTCCGCACTCCTGTACACACGTCCCCCTCCCCCCCCTCCACACACACACCCTCCGCACTCCTGTACACACGTCCCCCTCCCCCCCCAACACACACACCCTCCGCACTCCTGTACACACGTCCCCCTCCCCCCCAACACACACACACACCCTCCGCACTCCTGTACACACGTCCCCCTCCCCCCCAACACACACACACCCTCCACACTCCTGTACACACGTCCCCCTCCCCCCCCAACACACACACACCCTCCGCACTCCTGTACACACGTCCCCCTCCCCCCCCAACACACACACACCCTCCGCACACCTGTACACACGTCCCCCTCCCCCCCCTCCACACACACACCCTCCGCACTCCTGTACACACGTCCCCCTCCCCCCCCAACACACACACACCCTCCGCACACCTTTATACACGTCCCCCCCAACACACACACACCCTCCGCACTCCTGTACACACGTCCCCCTCCCCCCCCAACACACACACACCCTCCGCACACCTGTACACACGTCCCCCTCCCCCCCTCCACACACACACCCTCCACACTCCTGTACACACGTCCCCCTCCCCCCCCAACACACACACACACCCTCCGCACTCCTGTACACACGTCCCCCTCCCCCCCTCCACTCACACACCCTCCGCACTCCTGTACACACGTCCCCCTCCCCCCCCTCCACACACACACCCTCCGCACTCCTGTACACACGTCTCCCCCCCAACACACACACCCTCCGCACTCCTGTACACACGTCCCCCTCCCCCCCCAACACACACACACCCTCCGCACACCTTTATACACGTCCCCCCCTCCACACACACACACCCTCCGCACTCCTGTACACACGTCCCCCTCCCCCCTCCACACACACACCCTCCGCACTCCTGTACACACGTCCCCCTCCCCCCCAACACACACACACACCCTCCACACTCCTGTACACACGTCCCCCTCCCCCCCCAACACACACACACCCTCCACACTCCTGTACACACGTCCCCCTCCCCCCCCAACACACACACACCCTCCGCACTCCTGTACACACGTCCCCCTCCCCCCCCAACACACACACACCCTCCGCACACCTGTACACACGTCCCCCTCCCCCCCCAACACACACACACCCTCCGCACACCTTTATACACGTCCCCCCCTCCACACACACACACACCCTCCGCACTCCTGTACACACGTCCCCCTCCCCCCCCAACACACACACACCCTCCGCACACCTTTATACACGTCCCCCCCTCCACACACACACACCCTCCGCACTCCTGTACACACGTCCCCCTCCCCCCCAACACACACACACCCTCCGCACACCTTTATACACGTCCCCCCCTCCACACACACACACACCCTCCGCACTCCTGTACACACGTCCCCCTCCCCCCCCAACACACACACACCCTCCGCACACCTTTATACACGTCCCCCCCTCCACACACACACACCCTCCGCACTCCTGTACACACGTCCCCCCCTCCACACACACACCCTCCGCACTCCTGTACACACGTCCCCCTCCCCCCCAACACACACACACCCTCCGCACTCCTGTACACACGTCCCCCTCCCCCCGCAACACACACACACCCTCCGCACACCTTTATACACGTCCCCCCCTCCACACACACACCCTCCGCACTCCTGTACACACGTCCCCCTCCCCCCCAACACACACACCCTCCGCACTCCTGTACACACGTCCCCCTCCCCCCCTCCACACACACACCCTCCGCACTCCTGTACACACGTCCCCCTCCCCCCCTCCACACACACACCCTCCGCACTCCTGTACACACGTCCCCCTCCCCCCCCAACACACACACTCCCTCCGCACACCTGTACACACGTCCCCCCCTCCCTCCACACACACACCCTCCGCACACCTGTACACACGTCCCCCCCTCCACACACACACCCTCCGCACTCCTGTACACACGTCCCCCTCCCCCCCCAACACACACACACCCTCCGCACACCTTTATACACGTCCCCCCCTCCACACACACACACCCTCCGCACACCTGTACACACGTCCCCCTCCCCCCCAACACACACACACCCTCCGCACACCTGTACACACGTCCCCCCCTCCACACACACACCCTCCGCACTCCTGTACACACATCCCCCTCCCCCCCCAACACACACACACCCTCCGCACTCCTGTACACACGTCCCCCTCCCCCCCTCCACACACACACCCTCCGCACTCCTGTACACACGTCCCCCTCCCCCCCCAACACACACACACACCCTCCGCACACCTGTACACACGTCCCCCTCCCCCCCCAACACACACACACCCTCCGCACACCTGTACACACGTCCCCCTCCCCCCCCAACACACACACACCCTCCGCACTCCTGTACACACGTCCCCCTCCCCCCACACACACACACACCCTCCACACTCCTGTACACACGTCCCCCTCCCCCCCAACACACACACACCCTCTGCACTCCTGTACACACGTCCCCCTCCCCCCCCAAAACACACACACACCCTCCGCACTCCTGTACACACGTCCCCCTCCCCCCCCAAAACACACACACACCCTCCGCACTCCTGTACACACGTCCCCCTCCCCCCCAACACACACACACCCTCCGCACTCCTGTACACACGTCCCCCTCCCCCCCAACACACACACACCCTCCGCACTCCTGTACACACGTCCCCCTCCCCCCAACACACACACACCCTCCGCACACCTGTACACACGTCCCCCTCCCCCCCTCCACACACACACCCTCCGCACACCTTTATACACGTCCCCCCCTCCCTCCACACACACACCCTCCGCACTCCTGTACACACGTCCCCCTCCCCCCTCCACACACACACCCTCCACACACCTGTACACACGTCCCCCTCCCCCCTCCACACACACACCCTCCACACACCTGTACACACGTCCCCCCTCCCCCCCAACACACACACACACCCTCCGCACTCCTGTACACACGTCCCCCTCCCCCCCTCCACACACACACCCTCCACACACCTGTACACACGTCCCCCCCTCCACACACACTCTCCGCACTCCTGTACACACGTCCCCCTCCCCCCTCCACACACACACCCTCCACACACCTGTACACACGTCCCCCTCCCCCCTCCACACACACACCCTCCGCACTCCTGTACACACGTCCCCCTCCCCCCAACACACACACACACCCTCCACACTCCTGTACACACGTCCCCCTCCCCCCCTCCACACACACACCCTCCACACTCCTGTACACACGTCCCCCTCCCCCCCCAACACACACACACTCCACACTCCTGTACACACGTCCCCCTCCCCCCCAACACACACACACACCCTCCACACTCCTGTACACACGTCCCCCTCCCCCCCTCCACTCACACACCCTCCGCACTCCTGTACACACATCCCCCTCCCCCCTCCACACACACACCCTCCACACTCCTGTACACACGTCCCCCTCCCCCCCCAACACACACACACTCCACACTCCTGTACACACGTCCCCCTCCCCCCCAACACACACACACACCCTCCACACTCCTGTACACACGTCCCCCTCCCCCCTCCACACACACACCCTCCGCACTCCTGTACACACGTCCCCCTCCCCCCCCAACACACACACACCCTCCGCACTCCTGTACACACGTCCCCCTCCCCCCTCCACTCACACACCCTCCGCACTCCTGTACACACGTCCCCCTCCCCCCAACACACACACACACCCTCCGCACTCCTGTACACACGTCCCCCTCCCCCCCTCCACTCACACACCCTCCGCACTCCTGTACACACGTCCCTCTCCCCCCCTCCACACACACACCCTCCACACTCCTGTACACACGTCCCCCTCCCCCCCAACACACACACACCCTCCACACTCCTGTACACACGTCCCCCCCTCCATACACACACACACCCTCCGCACACCTGTACACACGTCCCCCTCCCCCCCTCCACACACACACCCTCCGCACTCCTGTACACACGTCCCCTCCCCCCCAACACACACACACACCCTCCGCACACCTGTACACACGTCCCCCTCCCCCCTCCACACACACACCCTCCACACACCTGTACACACGTCCCCCTCCCCCCCTCCACACACACACCCTCCGCACACCTGTACACACGTCCCCCTCCCCCCCTCCACACACACACCCTCCACACACCTGTACACACGTCCCCCTCCCCCCACACACACACACCCTCCGCACTCCTGTACACACGTCCCCCCCTCCACACACACACACACCCTCCGCACTCCTGTACACACGTCCCCCCCCCCCAACACACACACACCCTCCGCACACCTGTACACACGTCCCCCTCCCCCCCTCCACACACACACCCTCCGCACTCCTGTACACACGTCCCCCTCCCCCCCAACACACACACACCCTCCGCACTCCTGTACACACGTCCCCCTCCCCCCCCTCCAAACACACATCCTCCGCACTCCTGTACACACGTCCCCCTCCCCCCTCCACACACACACCCTCCGCACTCCTGTACACACGTCCCCCTCCCCCCAACACACACACACCCTCCGCACTCCTGTAC
Source organism: Chiloscyllium punctatum (assembly GCF_047496795.1). Lineage (NCBI taxonomy): Eukaryota > Metazoa > Chordata > Chondrichthyes > Orectolobiformes > Hemiscylliidae > Chiloscyllium > Chiloscyllium punctatum. The sequence goes on from NW_027310433.1 coordinate 78,684, forward strand.
ACACGTCCCCCTCCCCCCCTCCAAACACACATCCTCCGCACTCCTGTACACACATCCCCCTCCCCCCCCCACACACACACCCTCCGCACTCCTGTACACACGTCCCCCTCCCCCCCAACACACACACACCCTCCGCACTCCTGTACACACGTCCCCCTCCCCCCCTCCAAACACACATCCTCCGCACTCCTGTACACACGTCCCCCTCCCCCCTCCACACACACACACCCTCCGCACACCTGTACACACGTCCCCTCCCCCCCAACACACACACACCCTCCGCACACCTTTATACACGTCCCCCTCCCCCCCAACACACACACCACCCTCCGCACACCTGTACACACGTCCCCCTCCCCCCACACACACACACACCCTCCGCACTCCTGTACACACGTCCCCCCCTCCACACACACCCTCCGCACTCCTGTACACACGTCCCCCTCCCCCCCAACACACACACACACTCCGCACACCTGTACACACGTCCCCCCCTCCACACACACACCCTCCGCACTCCTGTACACACGTCCCCCCTCCACACACACACACACCCTCCACACTCCTGTACACACGTCCCCCTCCCCCCCCAACACACACACACCCTCCGCACACCTGTACACACGTCCCCCCCTCCACACACACACCCTCCGCACTCCTGTACACACGTCCCCCCCTCCACACACACACACACCCTCCGCACTCCTGTACACACGTCCCCCTCCCCCCCTCCACACACACCCTCCGCACACCTGTACACACGTCCCCCTCCCCCCCCAACACACACACACCCTCCGCACACCTTTATACACGTCCCCCCCAACACACACACACCCTCCGCACTCCTGTACACACGTCCCCCTCCCCCCCAACACACACACACCCTCCGCACACCTGTACACACGTCCCCCCCTCCACACACACACCCTCCACACACCTGTACACACGTCCCCCTCCCCCCCAACACACACACACCCTCCGCACACCTGTACACACGTCCCCCCCTCCACACACACACCCTCCACACACCTGTACACACGTCCCCTCCCCCCCAACACACACACACACCCTCCGCACTCCTGTACACACGTCCCCCTCCCCCCCTCCACACACACACCCTCCGCACTCCTGTACACACGTCCCCCTCCCCCCCAACACACACACACCCTCCGCACTCCTGTACACACGTCCCCCCCCCCCAACACACACACACCCTCCGCACTCCTGTTCACACGTCCCCCCTCCACACACACACCCTCCACACTCCTGTACACACGTCCCCCTCCCCCCCCAACACACACACACCCTCCGCACTCCTGTACACACGTCCCCCCCCCCAACACACACACACCCTCCGCACTCCTGTTCACACGTCCCCCTCCACACACACACCCTCCGCACTCCTGTACACACGTCCCCCTCCCCCCCCAACACACACACACCCTCCGCACTCCTGTACACACGTCCCCCTCCCCCCCAACACACACACACCCTCCGCACTCCTGTACACACGTCCCCCCCCAACACACACACACCCTCCGCACTCCTGTACACACGTCCCCCTCCCCCCCCACACACACACACCCTCCGCACTCCTGTACACACGTCCCCCCCTCCACACACACACCCTCCACACACCTGTACACACGTCCCCCTCCCCCCCAACACACACACACCCTCCGCACACCTGTACACACGTCCCCCCCTCCACACACACACCCTCCACACACCTGTACACACGTCCCCTCCCCCCAACACACACACACACCCTCCGCACTCCTGTACACACGTCCCCCTCCCCCCCTCCACACACACACCCTCCGCACTCCTGTACACACGTCCCCCTCCCCCCCCAACACACACACACCCTCCGCACTCCTGTACACACGTCCCCCCCCCCAACACACACACACCCTCCGCACTCCTGTTCACACGTCCCCCCTCCACACACACACCCTCCACACTCCTGTACACACGTCCCCCTCCCCCCCCAACACACACACACCCTCCGCACTCCTGTACACACGTCCCCCCCCCCCAACACACACACACCCTCCGCACTCCTGTACACACGTCCCCCTCCCCCCCCACACACACACACCCTCCGCACTCCTGTACACACGTCCCCTCCCCCCCTCCACACACACACCCTCCGCACTCCTGTACACACGTCCCCCTCCCCCCCTCCACACACACACCCTCCGCACTCCTGTACACACGTCCCCCTCCCCCCCTCCACACACACACCCTCCGCACTCCTGTACACACGTCCCCCTCCCCCCCAACACACACACATCCTCCGCACACCTGTACACACGTCCCCCTCCCCCCGCAACACACACACACCCTCCGCACTCCTGTACACACGTCCCTCTCCCCCCCAACACACACACACCCTCCGCACTCCTGTACACACGTCCCCCTCCCCCCCTCCACACACACACCCTCCACACTCCTGTACACACGTCCCCCTCCCCCCCTCCACACACACACCCTCCGCACACCTGTACACACGTCCCCCTCCCCCCTCCACACACACACACCCTCCGCACACCTGTACACACGTCCCCCTACCCCCCCACACACACACACCCTCCGCACTCCTGTACACACGTCCCCCTCCCCCCTCCACACACACACACCCTCCGCACTCCTGTACACACGTCCCCCTCCCCCCCTCCACACACACACCCTCCGCACTCCTGTACACACGTCCCCCCCCCAACACACACACACCCTCCGCACACCTGTACACACGTCCCCACCCCCCAACACACACACACCCTCCGCACACCTGTACACACGTCCCCCTCCCCCCCTCCACACACACACCCTCCGCACTCCTGTACACACGTCCCCCCCCAACACACACACACCCTCCACACACCTGTACACACGTCCCCCTCCCCCCCTCCACACACACACCCTCCGCACTCCTGTACACACGTCCCCCTCCCCCCCAACACACACACACCCTCCGCACTCCTGTACACACGTCCCCCTCCCCCCCCAACACACACACACCCTCCGCACTCCTGTACACACGTCCCCCTCCCCCCCCAACACACACACCCTCCGCACTCCTGTACACACGTCCCTCTCCCCCCCTCCACACACACACCCTCCGCACTCCTGTACACACGTCCCCCTCCCCCCCTCCACACACACACACACCCTCCGCACTCCTGTACACACGTCCCCCCCCCAACACACACACACACCCTCCGCACACCTGTACACACGTCCCCCTCCCCCCCTCCACACACACACCCTCCGCACTCCTGTACACACGTCCCCCCTCCACACACACACCCTCCGCACTCCTGTACACACGTCCCCCCCTCCACACACACACACCCTCCACACTCCTGTACACACGTCCCCCTCCCCCCTCCACACACACACACCCTCCGCACTCCTG
>NW_027310434.1:0-17500 GCF_047496795.1 Chiloscyllium punctatum
TGCAGGTTAGGGTGGATTGGCCCGTGCTAAATTGTCCCCGTAGTGCCCAGGGATGTACAGGTTAGGGTGGATTGGCCGTGCTAAATTGTCCCCGTAGTGCCCAGGGATGTGCAGGTTAGGGTGGATTGGCCGTGCTAAATTGTCCCCATAGTGCCCAGGGATGTACAGGTTAGGGTGGTTTGGCCGTGCTAAATTGTCCCCGTAGTGCCCAGGGATGTGCAGGTTAGGGTGGGTTGACCGTGCTAAATTGTCCCCGTAGTGCCCAGGGATGTGCAGGTTAGGGCGGATTGGCCGTGCTAAATTGTCCCCGTAGTGCCCAGGGATGTGCAGGTTAGGGTGGATTGGCCCGTGCTAAATTGTCCCCGTAGTGCCCTGGGATGTATAGGTTAGGGCGGATTGGCCATGCTAAATTGTCCCCGTAGTGCCCTGGGATGTACAGGTTAGGGTGGATTGGCCGTGCTAAATTGTCCCCGTAGTGCCCAGGGATGTGGGGGTTAGGGTGGATTGGCCGTGCCAAATTGTCCCCGTAGTGCCCAGGGATGTGCAGGTTAGGGTGGATTGGCCGTGCTAAATTGTCCCCATAGTGCCCAGGGATGTGCAGGTTAGGGTGGATTGGCCGTGCTAAATTGTCCCCGTAGTGCCCAGGGATGTACAGGTTAGGGTGGATTGGCCCGTGCTAAATTGTCCCCGTAGTGCCCAGGGATTTTGCAGGTTAGGGTGGATTGGCCCGTGCTAAATTGTCCCCGTAGTGCCCAGGGATGTACAGGTTAGGGTGGATTGGCCCGTGCTAAATTGTCCCCGTAGTGCCCAGGGATGTGCGGGTTAGGGTGGGTTGGCCGTGCTAAATTGTCCCCGTAGTGCCCAGGGATGTACAGGTTAGGGTGGATTGGCCGTGCTAAATTGTCCCCGTAGTGCCCAGGGATGTACAGGTTAGGGTGGATTGGCCCGTGCTAAATTGTCCCCGTAGTGCCCAGGGATTTTGCAGGTTAGGGTGGATTGGCCCGTGCTAAATTGTCCCCGTAGTGCCCAGGGATGTACAGGTTAGGGTGGATTGGCCGTGCTAAATTGTCCCCGTAGTGCCCAGGGATGTGCAGGTTAGGGTGGATTGGCCCGTGCTAAATTGTCCCATAGTGCCCAGGGATGTGCGGGTTAGGGTGGATTGGCTCGTGCTAAATTGTCCCCGTAGTGCCCAGGGATGTACACGTTAGGGTGGATTGGCCCGTGCTAAATTGTCTCCGTAGTGCCCAGGGATGTACAGGTTAGGGTGGATTGGCCGTGCTAAATTGTCCCCGTAGTGCCCAGGGATGTGCGGGTTAGGGTGGGTTGGCCGTGCTAAATTGTCCCCGTAGTGCCCAGGGATGTGCAGGTTAGGGTGGATTGGCCGTGCTAAATTGTCCCCGTAGTGCCCAGGGATGCACAGGTTAGGGTGGATTGGCCTGTGCTAAATTGTCCCCGTAGTGCCCAGGGATGTACAGGTTAGGGTGGATTGGCCCGTGCTAAATTGTCCCCGTAGTGCCCAGGGATGTGCAGGTTAGGGTGGATTGGCCGTGCTAAATTGTCCCCGTAGTGCCCAGGGATGCACAGGTTAGGGTGGATTGGCCTGTGCTAAATTGTCCCCGTAGTGCCCAGGGATGTACAGGTTAGGGCGGATTGGCCGTGCTAAATTGTCCCCGTAGTGCCCAGGAATGCACAGGTTAGGGCGGATTGGCCGTGCTAAATTGTCCCCGTAGTGCCCTGGGATGCACAGGTTAGGGCGGATTGGCCGTGCTAAATTGTCCCCGTAGTGCCCTGGGATGTACAGGTTAGGGCGGATTGGCCGTGCTAAATTGTCCCCGTGGTGCCCAGAGATGTACAGGTTAGGGTGGATTGGCCATGCTAAATTGTCCTCGTAGTGCCCAGGAATGTGCAGGTTAGGGTGGATTGGCCGTGCTAAATTGTCCCCGTAGTGCCCAGGGATGTACAGGTTAGGGTGGTTTGGCCGTGCTAAATTGTCCTCGTAGTGCCCAGGGATGTGCAGGTTAGGGTGGATTGGCCCGTGCTAAATTGTCCCCATAGTGCCCAGGGATGTGCAGGTTAGGGTGGGTTGACCGTGCTAAATTGTCCCCGTAGTGCCCAGGGATGTGCAGGTTAGGGCGGATTGGCCGTGCTAAATTGTCCCCGTAGTGCCCAGGGATGTGGGGGTTAGGGTGGATTTACCGTGCCAAATTGTCCCCGTAGTACCCAGGGATGTGCAGGTTAGGGTGGATTGGCCGTGCTAAATTGTCCCCATAGTGCCCAGGGATGTGCAGGTTAGGGTGGATTGGCCCGTGCTAAATAGTCCCCATAGTGCCCAGGGATGTGCAGGTTAGGGTGGGTTGACCGTGCTAAATTGTCCCCGTAGTGCCCAGGGATGTGCAGGTTAGGGCGGATTGGCCGTGCTAAATTGTCCCCGTAGTGCCCAGGGATGTTCAGGTTAGGGTGGATTGGCCATGCTAAATTGTCCTCGTAGTGCCCAGGAATGTGCAGGTTAGGGTGGATTGGCCCGTGCTAAATTGTCCCCGTAGTGCCCAGGGATGTGCAGGTTAGGGTGGATTGGCCGTGCTAAATTGTCCCCGTAGTGCCCAGGGATGTGCAGGTTAGGGTGGATAGGCCGTGCTAAATTGTCCCCGTAGTGCCCAGGGATGTACAGGTTAGGGCGGTTTGGCCGTGCTAAATTGTCCTCGTAGTGCCCAGGGATGTGCAGGTTAGGGTGGATTGGCTCGTGCTAAATTGTCCCCATAGTGCCCAGGGATGTGCAGGTTAGGGTGGGTTGACCGTGCTAAATTGTCCCCGTAGTGCCCTGGGATGTACAGGTTAGGGTGGATTGGCCATGCTAAATTGTCCCCGTAGTGCCCAGGGATGTGCAGGTTAGGGTGGATTGGCCGTGCTAAATTGTCCCCGTAGTGCCCAGGGATGTACAGGTTAGGGCGGTTTGGCCGTGCTAAATTGTCCTCGTAGTGCCCAGGGATGTGCAGGTTAGGGTGGATTGGCTCGTGCTAAATTGTCCCCGTAGTGCCCAGGGATGTGCAGGTTAGGGTGGATTGGCCGTGCTAAATTGTCCCCCTAGTGCCCAGGGATGTGCAGGTTAGGGCGGATTGGTCCGTGCTAAATTGTCCCCGTAGTGCCCTGGGATGTACAGGTTAGGGCGGATTGGCCGTGCTAAATTGTCCCCGTAGTGCCCTGGGATGTACAGGTTAGGGTGGATTGGCCGTGCTAAATTGTCCCCGTAGTGCCCAGGGATGTCCAGGTTAGGGTGTATTGGCCTGTGCTAAATTGTCCCTGTAGTGCCGAGGGATGTGCAGGTTAGGGTGGATTGGCCGTGCTAAATTGTCCCCGTAGTGCCCTGGGATGTACAGGTTCGGGTGGATTGGCCGTGCTAAATTGTCCCCGTAGTGCCCAGGAATGCACAGGTTAGGGCGGATTGGCCGTGCTAAATTGTCCCCGTAGTGCCCTGGGATGCACAGGTTAGGGCGGATTGGCCGTGCTAACTTGTCCCCGTAGTGCCCTGGGATGTACAGGTTAGGGCGGATTGGCTGTGCTAAATTGTCCCCGTGGTGCCCAGGGATGTACAGGTTAGGATGGATTGGCCATGCTAAATTGTCCTCGTAGTGCCCAGGAATGTGCAGGTGAGGGTGGATTGGCCCGTGCTAAATTGTCCCCGTAGTGCCCAGGGATGTGCAGGTTAGGGTGGATTGGCCGTGCTAAATTGTCCCCATAGTGCCCAGGGATGTGCAGGTTAGGGTGGATTGGCCGTGCTAAATTGTCCCCGTAGTGCCCAGGGATGTACAGGTTAGGGTGGTTTGGCCGTGCTAAATTGTCCTCGTAGTGCCCAGGGATGTACAGGTTAGGGTGGATTGGCCGTGCTAAATTGTCCTCGTAGTGCCCAGGGATGTACAGGTTAGGGTGGATTGGCCTTGCTAAATTGTCCCCGTAGTGCCCAGGGATGTACAGGTTAGGGTGGATTGGCCCGTGCTAAATTGTCCCCGTAGTGCCCAGGGATGTACAGGTTAGGGTGGATTGGCCGTGCTAAATTGTCCCCGTAGTGCCCAGGGATGTACAGGTTAGGGTGGTTTGGCCGTGCTAAATTGTCCCCGTAGTGCCCAGGGATGTGGGGGTTAGGGTGGATTGGCCGTGCCAAATTGTCCCCGTAGTGCCCAGGGATGTGCGGGTTAGGGTGGATTGGCCGTGCTAAATTGTCCCCGTAGTGCCCAGGGATGTACAGGTTAGGGTGGATTGGCCCGTGCTAAATTGTCCCCGTAGTGCCCAGGGATTTTGCAGGTTAGGGTGGATTGGCCCGTGCTAAATTGTCCCCGTAGTGCCCAGGGATGTACAGGTTAGGGTGGATTGGCCGTGCTAAATTGTCCTCGTAGTGCCCAGGGATGTGCAGGTTAGGGTGGATTGGCCCGTGCTAAATTGTCCCCGTAGTGCCCAGGGATGTACAGGTTAGGGTGGTTTGGCCGTGCTAAATTGTCCTCGTAGTGCCCAGGGATGTGCAGGTTAGGGTGGATTGGCCCGTGCTAAATTGTCCCCATAGTGCCCAGGGATGTGCAGGTTAGGGTGGGTTGACCGTGCTAAATTGTCCCCGTAGTGCCCAGGGATGTGCAGGTTAGGGCGGATTGGCCGTGCTAAATTGTCCCCGTAGTGCCCAGGGATGTGGGGGTTAGGGTGGATTTACCGTGCCAAATTGTCCCCGTAGTACCCAGGGATGTGCAGGTTAGGGTGGATTGGCCGTGCTAAATTGTCCCCATAGTGCCCAGGGATGTGCAGGTTAGGGTGGATTGGCCCGTGCTAAATAGTCCCCATAGTGCCCAGGGATGTGCAGGTTAGGGTGGGTTGACCGTGCTAAATTGTCCCCGTAGTGCCCAGGGATGTGCAGGTTAGGGCGGATTGGCCGTGCTAAATTGTCCCCGTAGTGCCCAGGGATGTTCAGGTTAGGGTGGATTGGCCATGCTAAATTGTCCTCGTAGTGCCCAGGAATGTGCAGGTTAGGGTGGATTGGCCCGTGCTAAATTGTCCCCGTAGTGCCCAGGGATGTGCAGGTTAGGGTGGATTGGCCGTGCTAAATTGTCCCCGTAGTGCCCAGGGATGTGCAGGTTAGGGTGGATAGGCCGTGCTAAATTGTCCCCGTAGTGCCCAGGGATGTACAGGTTAGGGCGGTTTGGCCGTGCTAAATTGTCCTCGTAGTGCCCAGGGATGTGCAGGTTAGGGTGGATTGGCTCGTGCTAAATTGTCCCCATAGTGCCCAGGGATGTGCAGGTTAGGGTGGGTTGACCGTGCTAAATTGTCCCCGTAGTGCCCTGGGATGTACAGGTTAGGGTGGATTGGCCATGCTAAATTGTCCCCGTAGTGCCCAGGGATGTGCAGGTTAGGGTGGATTGGCCGTGCTAAATTGTCCCCGTAGTGCCCAGGGATGTACAGGTTAGGGCGGTTTGGCCGTGCTAAATTGTCCTCGTAGTGCCCAGGGATGTGCAGGTTAGGGTGGATTGGCTCGTGCTAAATTGTCCCCGTAGTGCCCAGGGATGTGCAGGTTAGGGTGGATTGGCCGTGCTAAATTGTCCCCCTAGTGCCCAGGGATGTGCAGGTTAGGGCGGATTGGTCCGTGCTAAATTGTCCCCGTAGTGCCCTGGGATGTACAGGTTAGGGCGGATTGGCCGTGCTAAATTGTCCCCGTAGTGCCCTGGGATGTACAGGTTAGGGTGGATTGGCCGTGCTAAATTGTCCCCGTAGTGCCCAGGGATGTCCAGGTTAGGGTGTATTGGCCTGTGCTAAATTGTCCCTGTAGTGCCGAGGGATGTGCAGGTTAGGGTGGATTGGCCGTGCTAAATTGTCCCCGTAGTGCCCTGGGATGTACAGGTTCGGGTGGATTGGCCGTGCTAAATTGTCCCCGTAGTGCCCAGGAATGCACAGGTTAGGGCGGATTGGCCGTGCTAAATTGTCCCCGTAGTGCCCTGGGATGCACAGGTTAGGGCGGATTGGCCGTGCTAACTTGTCCCCGTAGTGCCCTGGGATGTACAGGTTAGGGCGGATTGGCTGTGCTAAATTGTCCCCGTGGTGCCCAGGGATGTACAGGTTAGGATGGATTGGCCATGCTAAATTGTCCTCGTAGTGCCCAGGAATGTGCAGGTGAGGGTGGATTGGCCCGTGCTAAATTGTCCCCGTAGTGCCCAGGGATGTGCAGGTTAGGGTGGATTGGCCGTGCTAAATTGTCCCCATAGTGCCCAGGGATGTGCAGGTTAGGGTGGATTGGCCGTGCTAAATTGTCCCCGTAGTGCCCAGGGATGTACAGGTTAGGGTGGTTTGGCCGTGCTAAATTGTCCTCGTAGTGCCCAGGGATGTACAGGTTAGGGTGGATTGGCCGTGCTAAATTGTCCTCGTAGTGCCCAGGGATGTACAGGTTAGGGTGGATTGGCCTTGCTAAATTGTCCCCGTAGTGCCCAGGGATGTACAGGTTAGGGTGGATTGGCCCGTGCTAAATTGTCCCCGTAGTGCCCAGGGATGTACAGGTTAGGGTGGATTGGCCGTGCTAAATTGTCCCCGTAGTGCCCAGGGATGTACAGGTTAGGGTGGTTTGGCCGTGCTAAATTGTCCCCGTAGTGCCCAGGGATGTGGGGGTTAGGGTGGATTGGCCGTGCCAAATTGTCCCCGTAGTGCCCAGGGATGTGCGGGTTAGGGTGGATTGGCCGTGCTAAATTGTCCCCGTAGTGCCCAGGGATGTACAGGTTAGGGTGGATTGGCCCGTGCTAAATTGTCCCCGTAGTGCCCAGGGATTTTGCAGGTTAGGGTGGATTGGCCCGTGCTAAATTGTCCCCGTAGTGCCCAGGGATGTACAGGTTAGGGTGGATTGGCCGTGCTAAATTGTCCTCGTAGTGCCCAGGGATGTGCAGGTTAGGGTGGATTGGCCCGTGCTAAATTGTCCCCGTAGTGCCCAGGGATGTACAGGTTAGGGTGGATTGGCCGTGCTAAATTGTCCCCGTAGTGCCCAGGGATGTACAGGTTAGGGTGGATTGGCCCGTGCTCAATTGTCCCCGTAGTGTCCAGGGATGTGCAGGTTAGGGCGGATTGGCCGTGCTAAATTGTCCCCGTAGTGCCCTGGGATGTACAGGTTAGGGCGGATTGGCCGTGCTAAATTGTCCCCGTAGTGCCCAGGGATGTACAGGTTCGGGTGGATTGGCCGTGCTAAATTGTCCCCTTAGTGCCCTGGGATGCACAGGTTAGGGCGGATTGGCAGTGCTAAATTGCCCCCGTAGTGCCCTGGGATGTACAGGTTAGGGCGGATTGGCCGTGCTAAATTGTCCCCATGGTGCCCACGGATGTACAGGTTAGGGTGGATTGGCCATGCTAAATTGTCCTCGTAGTGCCCAGGAATGTGCAGGTTAGGGTGGATTGGCCCGTGCTAAATTGTCCCCGTAGTGCCCAGGGATGTGCAGGTTAGGGTGGATTGGCCGTGCTAAATTGTCCCCATAGTGCCCAGGGATGTGCAGGTTAGGGTGGATTGGCCGTGCTAAATTGTCCCCGTAGTGCCCAGGGATGTACAGGTTAGGGTGGTTTGGCCGTGCTAAATTGTCCTCGTAGTGCCCAGGGATGTGCAGGTTAGGGTGGATTGGCCCGTGCTAAATTGTCCCCATAGTGCCCAGGGATGTGCAGGTTAGGGTGGGTTGACCGTGCTAAATTGTCCCCGTAGTGCCCAGGGATGTGCAGGTTAGGGCGGATTGGCCGTGCTAAATTGTCCCCGTAGTGCCCAGGGATGTGGGGGTTAGGGTGGATTGGCCGTGCCAAATTGTCCCCGTAGTACCCAGGGATGTGCAGGTTAGGGTGGATTGGCCGTGCTAAATTGTCCCCATAGTGCCCAGGGATGTGCAGGTTAGGGTGGTTTGGCCCGTGCTAAATTGTCCCCATAGTGCCCAGGCATGTGCAGGTTAGGGTGGGTTGACCGTGCTAAATTGTCCCCGTAGTGCCCAGGGATGTGCAGGTTAGGGCGGATTGGCCGTGCTAAATTGTCCCCGTAGTGCCCAGGGATGTGCAGGTTAGGGTGGATTGGCCGTGCTAAATTGTCCCCGTCGTGCCCAGGGATGTGCAGGTTAGGGTGGATTGGCCGTGCTAAATTGTCCCCGTAGTGCCCAGGGATGTGCAGCTTAGGGTGGATTGGTCCGTGCTAATTTGTCCCCGTAGTGCCCTGGGATGTACAGGTTAGGGCGGATTGGCCGTGCTAAATTGTCCCCGTAGTGCCCTGGGATGTACAGGTTAGGGTAGATTGGCCGTGCTAAATTGTCCCCGTAGTGCCCAGGGATTTGCAGGTTAGGGTGGATTGGTCCGTGCTAAATTGTCCCCGTAGTGCCCTGGGATGTACAGGTTAGGGCGGATTGGCCGTGCTAAATTGTCCCCGTAGTGCCCTGGGATGTACAGGTTAGGGTGGATTGGCCGTGCTAAATTGTCCCCGTAGTGCCCAGGGATGTGGGGGTTAGGGTGGATTGGCCGTGCCAAATTGTCCCCGTCGTGCCCAGGGATGTACAGGTTAGGGTGGATTGGCCCGTGCTAAATTGTCCCCGTAGTGCCCAGGGATGTGCAGGTTAGGGTGGATTGACCGTGCTAAATTGTCCCCGTCGTGCCCAGGGATGTGTAGGTTAGGGTGGATTGGCCCGTGCTAAATTGTCCCCGTAGTGCCCAGGGATGTACAGGTTAGGGTGGATTGGCCCGTGCTAAATTGTCCCCGTAGTGCCCAGGGATGTACAGGTTAGGGTGGATTGACCGTGCTAAATTGTCCCCGTAGTGCCCAGGGATGTACAGGTTAGGGTGGATTGGCCCGTGCTAAATTGTCCCGTAGTGCCCAGGGATGTGCAGGTTAGGGTGGATTGGCCCGTGCTAAATTGTCCTCGTAGTGCCCAGGGATGTACAGGTTAGGGTGGATTGGCCCGTGCTAAATTGTCCCGTAGTGCCCAGGGATGTGCAGGTTAGGGTGGATTGCCCGTGCTAAATTGTCCTCGTAGTGCCCAGGGATGTGTAGGTTAGGGTGGATTGGCCGTGCTAAATTGTCCTCGTAGTGCCCAGGGGTGTGTAGGTTAGGGTGGATTGACCCGTGCTAAATTGTCCCCGTAGTGCCCAGGGATGTACAGGTTAGAGTGGATTGACCCGTGCTAAATTGTCCCATAGTGCCCAGGGATGTACAGGTTAGGGTGGATTGACCGTGCTAAATTGTCCCCGTAGTGCCCAGGGATGTGTAGGTTAGGGTGGATTGGCCGTGCTAAATTGTCCTCGTCGTGCCCAGGGATGTGTAGGTTAGGGTGGATTGGCCGTGCTAAATTGTGCTCGTAGTGCCCAGGGGTGTGTAGGTTAGGGTGGATTGACCCGTGCTAAATTGTCCCCGTAGTGCCCAGGGATGTACAGGTTAGGGTGGATTGGCCCGTGCTAAATTGTCCCCGTCGTGCCCAGGGATGTGCAGGTTAGGGTGGATTGGCCCGTGCTAAATTGTCCCTGTCGTGCCCAGGGATGTACAGGTTAGGGTGGATTGACCCGTGCTAAATTGTCCCATCGTGCCCAGGGATGTACAGGTTAGGGTGGATTGGCCCGTGCTAAATTGTCCCTGTAGTGCCCAGGGATGTACAGGTTAGGGTGGATTGGCCCGTGCTAAATTGTCCCCGTAGTGCCCAGGGATGTACAGGTTAGGGTGGATTGACCCGTGCTAAATTGTCCCATCGTGCCCAGGGATGTACAGGTTAGGGTGGATTGGCCCGTGCTAAATTGTCCCTGTAGTGCCCAGGGATGTACAGGTTAGGGTGGATTGACCCGTGCTAAATTGTCCCATCGTGCCCAGGGATGTACAGGTTAGGGTGGATTGACCCGTGCTAAATTGTCCCATCGTGCCCAGGGATGTACAGGTTAGGGTGGATTGGCCCGTGCTAAATTGTCCCCGTAGTGCCCAGGGATGTGCAGGTTAGGGTGGATTGACTGTGCTAAATTGTCCCCGTAGTGCCCAGGGATGTGCAGGTTAGGGTGGATTGACTGTGCTAAATTGTCCCTGTAGTGCCCAGGGATGTGCGGGTTAGGGTGGGATTGGCCGTGCTAAATTGTCCCCGTAGTGCCCAGGGATGTACAGGTTAGGGTGGATTGGCCCGTGCTAAATTGTCCCTGTAGTGCCCAGGGATGTGCAGGTTAGGGTGGGTTGACCGTGCTAAATTGTCCCCGTAGTGCCCAGGGATGTGCAGGTTAGGGCGGATTGGCCGTGCTAAATTGTCCCCGTAGTGCCCAGGGATGTGGGGGTTAGGGTGGATTTACCGTGCCAAATTGTCCCCGTAGTACCCAGGGATGTGCAGGTTAGGGTGGATTGGCCCGTGCTAAATAGTCCCCTTAGTGCCCAGGGATGTGCAGGTTAGGGTGGGTTGACCGTGCTAAATTGTCCCCGTAGTGCCCAGGGATGTGCAGGTTAGGGCGGATTGGCCGTGCTAAATTGTCCCCGTAGTGCCCAGGGATGTTCAGGTTAGGGTGGATTGGCCATGCTAAATTGTCCTCGTAGTGCCCAGGAATGTGCAGGTTAGGGTGGATTGGCCCGTGCTAAATTGTCCCCGTAGTGCCCAGGGATGTGCAGGTTAGGGTGGATTGGCCGTGCTAAATTGTCCCCGTAGTGCCCAGGGATGTGCAGGTTAGGGTGGATAGGCCGTGCTAAATTGTCCCCGTAGTGCCCAGGGATGTACAGGTTAGGGCGGTTTGGCCGTGCTAAATTGTCCTCGTAGTGCCCAGGGATGTGCAGGTTAGGGTGGATTGGCTCGTGCTAAATTGTCCCCATAGTGCCCAGGGATGTGCAGGTTAGGGTGGGTTGACCGTGCTAAATTGTCCCCGTAGTGCCCTGGGATGTACAGGTTAGGGTGGATTGGCCATGCTAAATTGTCCCCGTAGTGCCCAGGGATGTGCAGGTTAGGGTGGATTGGCCGTGCTAAATTGTCCCCGTAGTGCCCAGGGATGTACAGGTTAGGGCGGTTTGGCCGTGCTAAATTGTCCTCGTAGTGCCCAGGGATGTGCAGGTTAGGGTGGATTGGCTCGTGCTAAATTGTCCCCGTAGTGCCCAGGGATGTGCAGGTTAGGGTGGATTGGCCGTGCTAAATTGTCCCCCTAGTGCCCAGGGATGTGCAGGTTAGGGCGGATTGGTCCGTGCTAAATTGTCCCCGTAGTGCCCTGGGATGTACAGGTTAGGGCGGATTGGCCGTGCTAAATTGTCCCCGTAGTGCCCTGGGATGTACAGGTTAGGGTGGATTGGCCGTGCTAAATTGTCCCCGTAGTGCCCAGGGATGTCCAGGTTAGGGTGTATTGGCCTGTGCTAAATTGTCCCTGTAGTGCCGAGGGATGTGCAGGTTAGGGTGGATTGGCCGTGCTAAATTGTCCCCGTAGTGCCCTGGGATGTACAGGTTCGGGTGGATTGGCCGTGCTAAATTGTCCCCGTAGTGCCCAGGAATGCACAGGTTAGGGCGGATTGGCCGTGCTAAATTGTCCCCGTAGTGCCCTGGGATGCACAGGTTAGGGCGGATTGGCCGTGCTAACTTGTCCCCGTAGTGCCCTGGGATGTACAGGTTAGGGCGGATTGGCTGTGCTAAATTGTCCCCGTGGTGCCCAGGGATGTACAGGTTAGGATGGATTGGCCATGCTAAATTGTCCTCGTAGTGCCCAGGAATGTGCAGGTGAGGGTGGATTGGCCCGTGCTAAATTGTCCCCGTAGTGCCCAGGGATGTGCAGGTTAGGGTGGATTGGCCGTGCTAAATTGTCCCCATAGTGCCCAGGGATGTGCAGGTTAGGGTGGATTGGCCGTGCTAAATTGTCCCCGTAGTGCCCAGGGATGTACAGGTTAGGGTGGTTTGGCCGTGCTAAATTGTCCTCGTAGTGCCCAGGGATGTACAGGTTAGGGTGGATTGGCCGTGCTAAATTGTCCTCGTAGTGCCCAGGGATGTACAGGTTAGGGTGGATTGGCCTTGCTAAATTGTCCCCGTAGTGCCCAGGGATGTACAGGTTAGGGTGGATTGGCCCGTGCTAAATTGTCCCCGTAGTGCCCAGGGATGTACAGGTTAGGGTGGATTGGCCGTGCTAAATTGTCCCCGTAGTGCCCAGGGATGTACAGGTTAGGGTGGTTTGGCCGTGCTAAATTGTCCCCGTAGTGCCCAGGGATGTGGGGGTTAGGGTGGATTGGCCGTGCCAAATTGTCCCCGTAGTGCCCAGGGATGTGCGGGTTAGGGTGGATTGGCCGTGCTAAATTGTCCCCATAGTGCCCAGGGATGTGCAGGTTAGGGTGGATTGGCCGTGCTAAATTGTCCCCGTAGTGCCCAGGGATGTACAGGTTAGGGTGGATTGGCCCGTGCTAAATTGTCCCCGTAGTGCCCAGGGATTTTGCAGGTTAGGGTGGATTGGCCCGTGCTAAATTGTCCCCGTAGTGCCCAGGGATGTACAGGTTAGGGTGGATTGGCCGTGCTAAATTGTCCTCGTAGTGCCCAGGGATGTGCAGGTTAGGGTGGATTGGCCCGTGCTAAATTGTCCCCGTAGTGCCCAGGGATGTACAGGTTAGGGTGGATTGGCCGTGCTAAATTGTCCCCGTAGTGCCCAGGGATGTACAGGTTAGGGTGGATTGGCCCGTGCTCAATTGTCCCCGTAGTGTCCAGGGATGTGCAGGTTAGGGCGGATTGGCCGTGCTAAATTGTCCCCGTAGTGCCCTGGGATGTACAGGTTAGGGCGGATTGGCCGTGCTAAATTGTCCCCGTAGTGCCCAGGGATGTACAGGTTCGGGTGGATTGGCCGTGCTAAATTGTCCCCTTAGTGCCCTGGGATGCACAGGTTAGGGCGGATTGGCAGTGCTAAATTGCCCCCGTAGTGCCTTGGGATGTACAGGTTAGGGCGGATTGGCCGTGCTAAATTGTCCCCGTGGTGCCCACGGATGTACAGGTTAGGGTGGATTGGCCATGCTAAATTGTCCTCGTAGTGCCCAGGAATGTGCAGGTTAGGGTGGATTGGCCCGTGCTAAATTGTCCCCGTAGTGCCCAGGGATGTGCAGGTTAGGGTGGATTGGCCGTGCTAAATTGTCCCCATAGTGCCCAGGGATGTGCAGGTTAGGGTGGATTGGCCGTGCTAAATTGTCCCCGTAGTGCCCAGGGATGTACAGGTTAGGGTGGTTTGGCCGTGCTAAATTGTCCTCGTAGTGCCCAGGGATGTGCAGGTTAGGGTGGATTGGCCCGTGCTAAATTGTCCCCATAGTGCCCAGGGATGTGCAGGTTAGGGTGGGTTGACCGTGCTAAATTGTCCCCGTAGTGCCCAGGGATGTGCAGGTTAGGGCGGATTGGCCGTGCTAAATTGTCCCCGTAGTGCCCAGGGATGTGGGGGTTAGGGTGGATTGGCCGTGCCAAATTGTCCCCGTAGTACCCAGGGATGTGCAGGTTAGGGTGGATTGGCCGTGCTAAATTGTCCCCATAGTGCCCAGGGATGTGCAGGTTAGGGTGGTTTGGCCCGTGCTAAATTGTCCCCATAGTGCCCAGGCATGTGCAGGTTAGGGTGGGTTGACCGTGCTAAATTGTCCCCGTAGTGCCCAGGGATGTGCAGGTTAGGGCGGATTGGCCGTGCTAAATTGTCCCCGTAGTGCCCAGGGATGTGCAGGTTAGGGTGGATTGGCCGTGCTAAATTGTCCCCGTCGTGCCCAGGGATGTGCAGGTTAGGGTGGATTGGCCGTGCTAAATTGTCCCCGTAGTGCCCAGGGATGTGCAGCTTAGGGTGGATTGGTCCGTGCTAATTTGTCCCCGTAGTGCCCTGGGATGTACAGGTTAGGGCGGATTGGCCGTGCTAAATTGTCCCCGTAGTGCCCTGGGATGTACAGGTTAGGGTAGATTGGCCGTGCTAAATTGTCCCCGTAGTGCCCAGGGATTTGCAGGTTAGGGTGGATTGGTCCGTGCTAAATTGTCCCCGTAGTGCCCTGGGATGTACAGGTTAGGGCGGATTGGCCGTGCTAAATTGTCCCCGTAGTGCCCTGGGATGTACAGGTTAGGGTGGATTGGCCGTGCTAAATTGTCCCCGTAGTGCCCAGGGATGTGGGGGTTAGGGTGGATTGGCCGTGCCAAATTGTCCCCGTCGTGCCCAGGGATGTACAGGTTAGGGTGGATTGGCCCGTGCTAAATTGTCCCCGTAGTGCCCAGGGATGTGCAGGTTAGGGTGGATTGACCGTGCTAAATTGTCCCCGTCGTGCCCAGGGATGTGTAGGTTAGGGTGGATTGGCCCGTGCTAAATTGTCCCCGTAGTGCCCAGGGATGTACAGGTTAGGGTGGATTGGCCCGTGCTAAATTGTCCCCGTAGTGCCCAGGGATGTACAGGTTAGGGTGGATTGACCGTGCTAAATTGTCCCCGTAGTGCCCAGGGATGTACAGGTTAGGGTGGATTGGCCCGTGCTAAATTGTCCCGTAGTGCCCAGGGATGTGCAGGTTAGGGTGGATTGGCCCGTGCTAAATTGTCCTCGTAGTGCCCAGGGATGTACAGGTTAGGGTGGATTGGCCCGTGCTAAATTGTCCCGTAGTGCCCAGGGATGTGCAGGTTAGGGTGGATTGCCCGTGCTAAATTGTCCTCGTAGTGCCCAGGGATGTGTAGGTTAGGGTGGATTGGCCGTGCTAAATTGTCCTCGTAGTGCCCAGGGGTGTGTAGGTTAGGGTGGATTGACCCGTGCTAAATTGTCCCCGTAGTGCCCAGGGATGTACAGGTTAGAGTGGATTGACCCGTGCTAAATTGTCCCATAGTGCCCAGGGATGTACAGGTTAGGGTGGATTGACCGTGCTAAATTGTCCCCGTAGTGCCCAGGGATGTGTAGGTTAGGGTGGATTGGCCGTGCTAAATTGTCCTCGTCGTGCCCAGGGATGTGTAGGTTAGGGTGGATTGGCCGTGCTAAATTGTGCTCGTAGTGCCCAGGGGTGTGTAGGTTAGGGTGGATTGGCCGTGCTAAATTGTCCCCGTAGTGCCCAGGGATGTACAGGTTAGGGTGGATTGGCCCGTGCTAAATTGTCCCCGTCGTGCCCAGGGATGTGCAGGTTAGGGTGGATTGGCCCGTGCTAAATTGTCCCTGTCGTGCCCAGGGATGTACAGGTTAGGGTGGATTGACCCGTGCTAAATTGTCCCATCGTGCCCAGGGATGTACAGGTTAGGGTGGATTGGCCCGTGCTAAATTGTCCCTGTAGTGCCCAGGGATGTACAGGTTAGGGTGGATTGGCCCGTGCTAAATTGTCCCCGTAGTGCCCAGGGATGTACAGGTTAGGGTGGATTGACCCGTGCTAAATTGTCCCATCGTGCCCAGGGATGTACAGGTTAGGGTGGATTGGCCCGTGCTAAATTGTCCCTGTAGTGCCCAGGGATGTACAGGTTAGGGTGGATTGACCCGTGCTAAATTGTCCCATCGTGCCCAGGGATGTACAGGTTAGGGTGGATTGACCCGTGCTAAATTGTCCCATCGTGCCCAGGGATGTACAGGTTAGGGTGGATTGGCCCGTGCTAAATTGTCCCCGTAGTGCCCAGGGATGTGCAGGTTAGGGTGGATTGACTGTGCTAAATTGTCCCCGTAGTGCCCAGGGATGTGCAGGTTAGGGTGGATTGACTGTGCTAAATTGTCCCTGTAGTGCCCAGGGATGTGCGGGTTAGGGTGGGATTGGCCGTGCTAAATTGTCCCCGTAGTGCCCAGGGATGTACAGGTTAGGGTGGATTGGCCCGTGCTAAATTGTCCCTGTAGTGCCCAGGGATGTACAGGTTAGGGTGGATTGACCCGTGCTAAATTGTCCCATCGTGCCCAGGGATGTGCAGGTTAGGGTGGATTGGCCCGTGCTAAATTGTCCCCGTAGTGCCCAGGGATGTGCAGGTTAGGGTGGGATTGGCCCGTGCTAAATTGTCCCATAGTGCCCAGGGATGTGCAGGTCCGAGTCTGAGGTAAATGTCGAGCCATCCGGTCAGGGTGAACCTCCTGGGCCGAAGGTTGAGTTTGACACTGTGGGGATTCCCTGATCCCTCTCCTGTTGTGTCGTCCGGCCTCTGGTCTCCTGCGTCGACTCGATGTGACGTCGTTCGTTTCTCGAAGGACTTTCAGTCACACGCAAGGGCTCCTCGATGAGGTTCGAGACGATGATGTTGTGGGAGGTGGTTCGAGTATCACGGGTGCTTCGTTGGAGTCGAGACACACGCAGGACGGGGTCGGTCTCTGTGGATCTCGGGCTGTGGGGGGGGAGGATGTCTCCCCCCCACCCCTCCCCTCCTCTCTACGAGACCCTCGGTGCAGTGGGCCACCTTTGATGAAGGCAGACACCAGGAGGAATCTCTCCTCCAGGACGGGATCGGGGCGGGGTGGGGGGGGGGGAGGGGCGTCCCTGTTATCGGGCACCGGGCCCCTCAGGATGGTCAATACGTCACCACCAAGTTGGAGGGAGTTTCGGCTGAGGAGGGGGGACTGGGAGGGAGGGGGGGGGGGGGGAGGTGGCGAAACCGACTGGGAAGTGTGGTCGAGCTGACAGTGGGGTCAGATCCAACGGTGCAGGGATGGGGCAGCAGGGCGGATAGGGGCCGAATGGCCTCCCTGTCGGATCCATCAGGGCGTGGGTTGGAAGGGGCGGGGGGGATGCCAGTTTGAGTGGGAGGACCACCGATTCTGGGGAGGCAAGGTGTCAACTGATCACGATTCTTTCTCTCTCTCACTCTCCTCTCCCCCCTCTCTGTCACTCCTTCCCTCCCCTCTCTCTCTCACTCTCTCTCCCTCCCCCCCTCCTCTTTCTTACTCCCTCCCCTCCCCCCGTCTCTCTCCCTCCCTCCCCCATCCTCTCTCCCTCCCCACCCCACTCTCTCCCCCCCCCCTCACTCCCTCCCCGCCCCCCTCTCTCTCCCTCCCTCCCCCCCTCTCTCTCTCCCTCCCTCCCACCTCTCTCTCCCCCCTCTCTCTCCCTCCCACCTCCCTCTCTCTCCCTCCCACCTCTCTCTCACTCCCTCCCTCCCCCCTCCTCTCTCTCACGCTCTCCCTCCCCCCCCACTCTCTCCCTCCCCCCCCCTCTCCCTCACTCTCTCCCTCCCCCCTCTCCCTCACTCTCTCCCTCCCCCCTCTCCCTCACTCTCTCCCTCCCCCCTCTCCCTCACTCTCTCCCTCACTCTCTCCCTCCCCCCTCTCCCTCACTCTCTCACCTCACTCTCTCTCCCTCCCCCCCCTCTCCCTCACTCTCTTCCCCCCCCCCCTTCCCCCCCCCCCTTGTTTGTCGACCAGCCGTGGCTGAGTGAGTTGGAGGACTCCCTGTTCATTGACCCCCCATTGAGGAAGCGAGCGGTGAAGGTGAAACACGTGCAGCGCAGGGACAAGAAACTGGACAAGAGGGTGAGACCCTTCCCCCTGACCCCGACAACGGCTACACTCCCCCCAAACAAAAAACACACACACACACCACACACACAAACACACTCCCTCACACACACAAACACACTCCCTCACACACACACACACACACACTCGCTCACACAC